>NC_142676.1:11250000-11287500 GCF_964200805.1 Pocillopora damicornis | reverse complement strand
AAAGAGTGTAAGGCAACACGTCACATGAAAACTGTTCTGCTCATTATGTGTGTGTATAACCATGTTTTGTTCATGTCATTCTAATAGACTATTTGTTGATCAAGTGAAATGAAAAGAACCTCTGATATTATCCTTGGACAAATAAAGTTTTGATAAGAAGCAATGTGCAAATTTTTAATCTTTAACACCCAAAAAAGGTACGAAAAGCAGAAAAATTTTGGCAACTTTTCGGCAACTTTTTGAAAAAAATAGCAACTTTTTGGCAACTTTTAGACACTTTTATCGGCAACTTTTTTGGGATTCATCGGCAACTTGTGGCTAAGCCTAGAAAGCTGCTGTCGATGGTTTTTTGTTGTTGTTGTTGTTGTTTTTTTACCATTTCCCAGTCATGCATCACTTGTATTCAATTAAATCCTCTTACTTGTATCTGTTGCTCATTTTCTGGGCACCTCCCTAACTTCGTGACAATAAACGAAGCAAAATAAATTTCAAACCCGCGATAATACTTTTTTAAAGAAAAGTTTCGGCATGCCTTCATTGGTTCATTATATTGTATACGATTAAAACTAAGCCTGTTAGAAATACTTTTAAAACACAATTAATATCTCAGCAAACGCCGAAAAGTTCAGAGTTTGGGTACAGGGTAAATATTCATTTGTGTTGGTATCAATTATTGCGTGACCAGCTTCGGATATAAATGGGATAGGGGAAAACACAGCGTAAAACCTAGGTTCCCGGCAAAAAGTAATACCCAAGCGTAATATAATAACCGAAACAGCTTATTGGTCTTATAAAATCATAAATAAACAAGGTAAGAGTGTTATGTTAGATTTTTTTTACAAATTGTAGTGATTTATGACTCGATATGCAAATAAACGGTGGCGACAAGTAGGTACACTATGTATATTTCATAGTCGCTAGCAAGTAATTTTGCCGGACTTTGAGTTCGTCTCACGATAGAACAGTACAAACACACAAGGAAGTTTTTACAGTAACTTTGTAATATCCTTTTGTCTTTTAAAAGCTAGAAGCTCAGTGGAGTCTGTCATATCGGTCATTGTTAAAACTGTCTTTGTTTTGATGCTACTTTTCGACATAGAAAAAGTATGTCGGACAAAAATGTTTACCAAAAAATAAATATTTCTTTGCCAGCTTCAATAATGACCGGGGATTAATTTTAGATGATAAAACAAAGGATTGTGCCGACAGAAATACCGGAGGTCAAGTAAATTCGTTACATGAGGTCACACAACTCGGTTAATATTCAGGGTGAAAATTTGTATATTTGAGCGGTCGAACGAAAAAACTAATTTCTCTAAAACTAAAATACATTTTCACAAAAAAACCACACCAAAATTATTAGGACATATTGGGCTACAAAATATAAAAGTAGGAAAGAAAACGAATTTGGGCGACTTGCCGCTGTTTGTGTGATGCATGTTGACATTAGCTCTTAAGAGCTTCGTACATAAGCTTGTGAAATCGAATAGCACGATTATATGTACGAACACTAAATACAGATCCTTTAGAAATTACCCCGGACTTGATCATCACATCTCGTAAACCAGCGTCCTGGAAACGTTTCCCAATCACTGACAAGAATGTGCGAATGGTATGGAACACACCCACCCTCAAAACAACATCCGTAAACTGCCCTCTGTGTTTCCACTTTATCTCAGTAGCTTTAGCATATAATGATCAAGCACAACTGCTATGCTTTTGAGATTGAAAGTTATCCCAGGCTGGAGTGGTACTGATAAACGGACGGATGTTGTCGGGAAGAGGAAGTTCGTTCTGCGATGTTGATGTCAGCTTTTGAAGGCACAACGAAGTATTTATCTCTTCAAGTTGGGGGTACGCAATTCCATGACCACAGCGGTGTAAGATTTGAAAGAGTTCAACATTTTTGGCAAGAGATTTTACGGCATATGAAAGTAGAACTTGCTTTGGAGGCCTTTGTCGCCCACCACTCGCACCAAATACCAAGTCCTAACCAAATGAGTTGATGAGGCGTGAAACCTTTTCAGAACAAGACTGCAATCCTGGAAATCTGGTGCTACCGGTCAGTGGAGTGAAAAAAAACTCTTTGAGATCATCTGCAACGGTCACGGCATTTTCAGTCGGCTCGCAAGGTTGTGCAGGCCATGATGCTTTTATTTCTTGAGACTGGATGGTTTTTCAAGGCAGAGGGCGGTCTTTGAAATTTGAAATTTTTGATGCATTTGTCGTCATGTGATGAATGTAGGTTTGAAATTATTTTTGGTCCAGCTACATATTTTAATCTGACTTTTAAACGCAAGCCCCCATCTCATGCAAAAGCGAATTTTTGTGATACTTCAGCTCCTAAAATATACAAGACAGCTACTCTTTCCGGTTTCCTATCATAACTTTTTGTGATCGCTCCCAACCAAGCTTCAAATTTGTATCACTCCCAGCTGGTCCATCTGAATGGTACATCTGAGATTGTCTGGCCCATGGACTATATCTAGTTAGCATGATTTACATTTGAAAAGCAGCAAGGTTTATATCACAACCAGGTCAACCTTAGCCTCACCCCCGTTTAAAGGATTGGCAACTGAGCACACAACTGTTAAATGGACTATTGGGAATTTTGCATCTGTGCATTCCTCGCTGGCTTCTGTTTACGTTGAGTTTACAATTAATTTACTTGAAGTTACAGAGTCGAGTTAAGTTCAAAGGTAAGTATTCTTTTTGCTTTGACATTGTTCAAAATTTGTCGTCATGAATATGAACGTTCACATCTTGTTAGAGCCTGTAATAGGGCATAATCACGACTCAACAAGTTGTGGTACATGACTCCAGCCACCTATATTGATTAAATCTTTTATAACGATATTTATTTATGGATCTTTTTTCGCAGTCCTAAAAAGCAATCGATATCATCCCGGTCTCTAATCTCTAGGCCGTAAGTAAGACATATATATATATATATAACTAAATATTTTTATCGATAAAATAGTAGGAAATTTCGGTTCGCTTAGAAACTAACATTTTTTCCCTGATGTCGAATTTCCTAAGCCATCGTGTATTGAAACTACTGAAATATAGCATGGACCTATGGTAACTTAGCTCTCCATCCATTAGGCCTTACAGGCTTTCATTACAGGGTAGGGCAAATACAAGATAAAAGTGAGATATTTTTTAGTAGTTATAATTTTTAAACATTTTTTTTTCAAATAGTTAAAAGGACTGACTATCTTAGTTTATAAATTTTTCGTTTAAAGAGGGACCCTCTTGTTTGTTTGCTAGATATCAAAATTTGAACTCTTTGGATTTATCATATTTTTTCATTTCATTCATCAGATCTTGTAACAAAGAGCGTGACTTGAAATTCACATTGTATTTCTTACTTTCTTAACTGATGAATGTAACTACAAAATTTTAGAAGATTCCTCTTGTTTAGTAGTGTGGCTCTGTGCCATTTGATAGCTTTACTATATCATTGTATATCATAGAGTGATTAAGGATCACCGACCAAATGTTGTGGAATTTGTTATTGACTGGTTTTCGTAAGATTTTTAAATTGCTGTATTCATCACTTGATGAGTATTTCTAGAATTTCTGCGATATCCAGTGGCTAAGTGATCGCAAATGTCTGTGACATCCAGTGCTTAAGTGGTCGCGGAGTGGTCGGAGACTTAGTGGTTGCAGATTACCTCTGCATCTTTTCATGGTTTACTCTTAACACATTGTTTTTTACGAACATGCTCAATTATGCTGAGGAAAATAAGATTTTTAATCTTTTTTAAAATTTTCCCGCAAAATTTGATTACTTTCGCTAGTTTTCCTAAGCACACAGAGGAAAACTATTGATTTGTCGAAATAAAGGCTATTTTGGAGAGTACAAAATAGTTTGGAAAGCGTTCTAGTATCAATGAAAACATTTGCCTTCCAGCAAACCCTTCAAATCGCTCAAGTTCGCCAGTTATAAGAAAGATGAGAAAGAAATAGAGCGTGAGTTAAATTTACATTGAAAATGAATTGTATCAAAAAAAAGAAAAGGAAAAATTAAACTGTTTTTGTCGAAAAAAATGATTTTTAAGACTAATAGTCTGTAAGTTACGAACTTTTTCAAAAAAGTAGCAGCCACTCAACCACACCGATTTGGCTGAATTTTGGCAGGAGGGGGATTTTAGGGTCTATGCATGCACGAACTGGGTATTAAAAAGTTGCAATTGTTTTTGCATGGGAAAAAAAAATATTGATAAAGCCGGCCTAGTCTGCCCATACTAGCCCGGCAACATGGCGTATCGAAGGTGTTCTTATGACTTCAACCCGAGACGTTCGTAAAGATTTTTTAACATCTCTTGAAATTAATGAAAAAAAAACTACCCTTTTTCTTCACATTTATTGGAAAAATGTGGGAAATTGCATATTTTGATGAAAGTTATCTAAACGTTCGAAGAATGTGTTGCGCCGTCTTAAAGAGTGAAAAATTTACCCCAACTTGTTAGCCTGATATCTCCAATGTTACCTCGATCCAGAAATTGCCATTTACTTAGAAGAGTGTTTGTTCATGGAAAAGTGATCTCACTGATAAAAAAGAGGGAGAAATTTAAAGGTCAAACGAAAAAATTTATTAGTCTATGATGACTTAGCTATATTTGGGACCAGCTCCTAATTCAGCTTACCGGTCAGAAATAAAGATGTAAGTACTCATTTCGTCTATAATAAAATCAGTTCCGGAGGTTTTCCTAACGTTATGAAAGTAACTGTATATACATTGGATTCCGTTTCACTTTGGTTAGAACCATATTTTATCTTTTTTTTTTATCTTTTTTTCGGGGCGAGAATTTTCGAAAGTTCAAATGCCCGGGTGGTGGGGGGCGGAAAGGGAATTTTGAAGCTTCGAATTGATCGATGCATAAGCTATCCTCTTCTACAGCATTCTCTTCGTGCAAGGTCCCAAGAAACTGTAAACAAAATAAAGTAAAAAAAGGGAAAATGATTACTGAAATAAAAATTCTAGCTTTTTGTTAGAAACGATAACTTTCCTAATGTTGCAGCTCAATGAAACCACAACTCACTGTTAGTGAAAAAACAAAAAAACTTTCCATTTTTGTACCGCTGGTTATGAGCAACATTGTAAAAAAAGTATGCAGGAAAGTACAATAAGAAAAAAACCACTGACCTTCTCCAAAAAATGTCCTCAAATAAAGAAATAGATTTCCACTTTCTAACTGAAAAGAAACGTAATTAGTGATTGCCTGTGCATTCCCACAAGTTGATGTCTATCTCAAACGTGTATAGCCATTTCCAGAGCGTAGTACGTTGGCATTTAAGGCTTACCGTTGATGAAAATGCAAATTCCTCTGACGGACTTGCGAAAAGGTTGGAATTTTTTTTTTTAATTTTAATGTGCTGGAAACTTGAGGAAATGGTAAAATACTGTTGTTGACAAACATTATAAATTTTTATATATACGAAACCGTTTGCGCGACAAGGAAATACTGTATCATTTATCTTAAGCTTGCAAGGATTTAATTTAAATAAATGACTAGTTGCTATCACCAAAAGTATATCAGAGTTGATGAGAATGTTTCTTTAACAAAAGCCTTCGTTCTCAAAACGGTAAGCGAAATAAACTCTACAGAGCGATATTGCGCGTGGCATGGTTAAAGCAGAAGCGCCTGTTTAAATTTAATTTATAAGGACAAATCATCCTGTTACGACAATTTTGCTTAAACATCGTTACGTTTGTATTAAGAAGAAATATATTTCTTGATTACTAGAAAACGATCTGGACGAAAATTGTATTTAAACTGTTTTCTTCTGATTGGTGAAGTGATTTTGCAGCTCCTAGGACCAGGTCCCAAACAACTAGGTCATTACGAGTTGAAGTCAAAAGATTACCCTGGATCCACCATGTTGGCGGGTGAGTGTGGGCAAGTATGGGCAGACCCGGTTTTTTGGTTTTGACTTTTTTTATATCCATTTCGTAATTGGATCCTCAAACAAGACTTCATGCCAAATTTCAGCCAAATAGGTGAAATGGAATGGCCGATGAAAGTTCAAAAGCTACAGACTATCACACCTAAAAGGGATCTTTTTGACGATGAACTGTATTGTTTAAAACTCCTGTTTCACACTTTTAGTGGACTGCTTCGTCAGCGTAGCTGCAGCTTCCCTTTTGTTGCTATTTATTTCTTTTTTTTTTAATTCCCTCAATTCCGTGCTCAATTCTTGCTCGATGCCTTTGCATTTTACAACGACGATTGTTCCAAAAATAAATGAATAAATAATAATAATAAAATAAAAATAATAATAATAAAATAAAAATAATAATAATAAAATAAAAATAATAAAAATAAAATAAAAATAATAATAATAAAATAAAAATAATAATAATAAAATAAAAATAATAATAATAATAAAATAATAATAATAATAATAATAAAACCGTGAATAATTAAAATATGCAATATTTTTGAAAATTTCAGAATGTTCGTTGCAGGTAAAAACACTTCTACGAATAGCTAAAAATACTTATTTCTTCATGCAATGAAATTATTTTACACCAGAATTTCAAGGAACTATCTATATCAATTTTTCCCCTGAACTTAAAAAAAGAACCGACCTTTTGCTGTATATCGATGGTTGCGAGAGGCTGCGATCAAATTAGTCAGGAGACAAAGTTTTTTAAGGTTCAAATAGTTTCCTCATTTGAAAAAACCTATTCTTTTTGAAGGATTATAGCTTCTACACTTTTCTGTTTGTTTCCTTGAAATCGATGTTTAAAAATGCTCAATGAACTTTAATCAAACTGTGTTTGTTTTACAGTGAATGGTTTGAACCCGGGGGGTAACATGTAAAAGTGTAGTTTGATTGTCCGGGTGATTGTAGTCCTGAGAAGGATTGTTGTCGGTAGTGGTGACTGACGTTTCGACAACCTAAGCGGAAGTCATCATCAGAGTCAAGTGAAAGGTTGTTGTCACTCGAATGTACTTAGTCCGGTTAGTGTACACTGATTGGTCAGTTTTGCCAATTGCTCCGACTGCCACGCCTCCTACATCGGTGAGACTAGCAGAAACCTCGCAACTAGACTGACTGAACACAAACGAGCGACGAGGAAAGGCGATGTCAACAATTACATTGCTGAACATCACCGACTTACGAACCACACTATTGACTGGGACTCTGCGCAATGCCTAACCTACAGCACCAACTAATTTCAACGACTGACCCTGGAAAGCTGGTTGACTAACTTGGAACAGACTCCTCTCAACAGGTGTCAACCACTGCTGGCACCATACAAACGACTCATCCACGACATTAACATTAGAAACGAACCGAACAGAACGATTTAACTTCACTAACGGATCCAAACCGACCAATCACGACTGACCTTCGCCACTTGAGTCTTACAGCCAATAACATCACGGCAAAACTGACCAATCAGTGTACGCTAACCGGAAAAGTACATTCGAGTGACAACAACCTTTCACTTGACTCTGATGATGACTTCCGCTTAGGTTGTCGAAACGTCAGTCACCACTACCGTCAACGGTCCTTCTCAGGACTACACTCACCCGGACGATCAAACTACACTATTACATGTGTTTGTTTTTCTAACAATCGAGGCTACCATAGCAACAATACAGCTTCAAAGAGGCAGGTTTGTTACTCTATCTAATAAATTTGCGAGCGAAACAATGGCCGGCGTTTTAGGCAGGTTTTCTTTCGCCACCGCGGCTGAAAAGCAGCTCAAACAACGAAAACACTGTAAAAAGCACTGCCTTTTGGTTGTCGATTTGGAAAAGGTGGTGTTTAGAGAGGGGAATGGCCAAGAAAATCGAAAATTACGAAGCGACCCAGATTGACACTTTTCTCGAGTGATCCAACGCCGAAATTAAAAACAAACATGGTTAAACCCCGGAAACGACGATTCTACTTCATCGAAAGTGATTCGGACACAGACTGAACAATTCCTTGAACTGTTTAGCTGGACTTTGAACTTATTTGAATTTGAAGATGTGAAGATATCATTGCATATTATTGTTTTGATCGCCTGCGGTTGTTTTGATCGAACGCACGGCTCGAATAACTTATTTTTGCACTTGATACGCGCGCTTTGATTATGCTTAATTATGATAAGCTATCTCGTATTTTTTCATGTTTAGTATTAACACGTAATCACATGATTTTCGTGCAAATTTGTTAGTCTTTAAAAAAATTTACTCGTGCTTATTTATTCCAAGTAGCACTCGAAATCATATGATTACCTACTCTACTAATAAAAGTGATCAAAACAATTAAAGAAACATGAGCACATTGTTTTGACAACATAAATTTTTACGAGGGAAAACACGAAGTAATGCAGAGAAATATTCCTTCAATACATTTTTGCACGGTTAATTTTTTTGTTTACGTTTGCGTCACCACAATGCTGAAATAACTTTCCATAAACGACAACACATTTTAATTTCCTATGAAAGTATTGCTTATTGCTTTCCTATGAAAGTATTGCTTAATATGTTATCTACTGCGCTAGCTAATTAAGGCCACAATTTTCAATTAATTAATACTAATCGCATAACGTGATGACGTCATAAACGGAATTCACTGTATTACGACTTGCTAGTCAGAAGAACTGTGAGACACCACTGGATTTTGAACGAGACTACTCCAAGCGATGATTCAATAAAGGAGCTGTTTAAAACCGTGGACTGAGTTAATCTTCGACTGGCAAAATAGACACTATGATAATTGAAAACCGACCTTTATTATGTATTTTTATTTTTCTACTCGTCACAAAATCGGAATTAAGTGGACTCTCTTCATCAAATTCGTTCTTTAGAACTTCTTAACGATAAGTGAACGTTTGCTTGTAGAGTCCGAAAGAGGTGCTTTTTGTTATATTTAAATGGATAAAAATAAAGAGCTAAGGGTTTACGAAGGAGGAATTTTCCCTCTTTAGATTAAAATTATCATCGTAATAATAACAATATTACTTAAAATAAAAGTCAGCAATTTTAACAACAACATTATTCCATTTTTTGATTATATCTGTAATGAAAGAAGTTATGGCGTGTAGCAGTGTGTATCAAGTGAAAAGCTTAAAACTTGTGCGATATCAAAGCTAATTTGAACTTATGAAAATGAATTTCTGCTGATTCATTGCCTCCAATATGAACAAAAGAACATGATTCACAGGAAGTTCTTGCTGGCGAATTAAAATAAACATCTTTATGGTAATTTAACAAAGCATCATATTCCCAGCTGTTGTACATGTCTTTCAGCGAAAAAAGGGGAAGACCGAAATTTTCACAGAAATATGGATATGAAAAATATCACGGAGGTGAATTGGCTAACTAAGCTTGTAACAAGGCTGCGTAATAATCACAACTTACCCATCACGAATATCATGACAAGCAAGAAGTTTTTACCACCACCAAAATAGACAGTGGTTGTATGATAATTTGGCAAATTTTCACAATGCCACCTGATGTGCACGTGGAAAAGCGATAACTTAGGAAACCATCAAATGAATCATTCATTTTCACAAACTAGATTTACATCTATCCATTTCTTTAACGCAGACATTTTTCACGACGAACTAATTTAGTCAATTACATTATGACCCAGAAATTTTGCGAGCTTACCGGTCTAAACGTCTGCTCGATTTTGTTATGAATATAAAATTGTAGGAAAGTTGCGTGACCTAAAAAAATTCTTTCAGGTCCAATTTATCTTAATTCAGCACAAACGATTTAAATATCAGTGTGCTTATTTATCATTTCTAAAATGAGACGACAGTGTGGATTTGAAAGGTGTCGTGGGGGTGAATTTACTGACGTGTGACATGCCTGCATAATTACAACTGTTATTTATCAATTTTTCACGATATCATGTCAGGCCACAGAATGATGTGACAAAACTTAATTACGTCAATTGACGGGCAAATTATACATTTGTACTGGCAGTAACTAAGACAGAACAGCTGACATACGAAATTGGTTTAACCGCCGGTAACCTAATTTCCATTGTTCAAACTTCCCCTGTCATGATAAGTAATATCAAGTAAAGAATTTGTTTCTTAAGCATACGTTTAATGGGCCAGAACTTTTCTAATCCTGTTCTGTAACATGCGTTCTGTTTCTGTCTCCCTTCTTTTACTGGAGCTCTGCTTTATGATACAAAGGGCTGTCAGATCACAAGGTTAGTTTCAGTATGACTGATATCCAATTTATCTCCACCTTTGGATTGAGTGATCATTATTTTTTGGGAAACGTTTTGTTCAATTATAAGAAATCGTCATGAAGTAAAAAAAAAATAGTTTTATCCACTTATATTAAATGAAGAATTTTCGTTAAAATATTCAGTTATCAACCTACAGCTAGTACTTTGAAGAAATATGATATTTTCGTGTACGAGGCATGTATTGTTTTGAACGGCTCGAACTTTCGGCGACATATTCCTTGATGGTGTTAATGTGACTCGAAATTTCAGGCGAAAATTGCTCTATGTGGGGAATATTCGGAACGAAAATTCGTTCCTATCGTTCATTCTTCTCAAAAAGATTTGGTTGGATTTGTGGTTTGTTACTGATCCATGTAAAACTCCCATAGAATTTCCCGCTACGATTTCAGTCTCCGCGCGACCCATGTCGTTTATAACCATGGCAACACTTATGGTTTTAATTGTGTCGATGCATTTGGGATCATTTACGTACTCTACTTTTCGTAGTCATCGTAGCAAAAGTTTCAAATTATTCGAGAAAAAAAATCAAGATCCTGAAAAAAATACAGGCCCGTACGGGATTTGAACTCAGGACCTCTGCGATACCGGTGCAGCGCTCTACCAGCTGAGCTAACAAGCCAACTGGGAGCTGAATAATGTATTGGGTCCAGTTCAGCTCCCAGTTGGCGAAGTTTCTAACACTAATGATCGAAAGACACTTTCCGCCGCAGAATTTTCGCGTCGTGGCGAATATTCAACGAAAAAGCTTTCTTTGTTCAAACGAAATGTCGCCTAACAGGCTTCGAACTTTCGACTAAAGATCGTCAGAACAAATAACGAAATTCGCCGAATTCCGTTTGCATTACTTTTGCACAATACTGTAATTAAGTAAGAATTCTACAAAGCGAAAAACAGACGATTACAAAATCGATGTCAGAACCTCTGCCGAGGAATTTGAACCCCCACAGTCGTATTCCTCCACTGACCCAAGCTGTCCAGAGATTGTCGTCTTTCCGAAGATATCTGCCTTTAATACAAGCCCTCAAAAGAAGCGAAACAGGAATGAGATAATTTTCAATTTAATTAAGAATAATAGAGAATTGCCGTGTACGTGTTTACTTACTCTCATAATAACACCCGAAACATGGCCGAGGGTTTGTATATCCCTTTTCTTGTAACATTTTCTGCAAGATAGAAATAAAATAGACGAAGAAAAAAATTCAAGTCTAACACAACTGATAATGAAATATTACCTACCAAGTTTTCCGTAATTCTCAACATATCAACATAAGCAATAACGTTACCTTTGATGTATTATTATTTCCATTTCAAAGATGTGTGCATCGCAGACCAATGTCGCAATTTGGAGTTTGGACCTGAGAAGGCATTAAAAGGGAAACGCCTCGTAAACCACACAATTCGCACCGTAGAAATAACAGTTTCCAGGTTCTGTGAAAACTTGTGTTACATGGAGCCCTACTGCGTCAGCATTAATCTTTATACACGGGCAGATGGAAAAGGAAACTATAAATGTGAACTGAACAATGCTACTCATGAAGGACACGAAGAAAAGTTGATAGACCAAAAAATGTATTCTTATCACGCAGCTGAGGTAAATGTAACTTTCAATTTAAGAGTCAGATTGGTATACTTTGTTGATTTTTTTAAAACTCTTAATTTCATGTTCACCTTTACTTACGAACTCTAGTTGTTTTCCCTCTTTTAAGATATTAGCGGTAATATTGTTTCTGTGCTCTTCACCAAAATCTCCTGAAAGACAACACATTTTAAAGTTATTGGATAAATATCGAAATAGAAGGACAACTATGATATAAGGATAACGATGGCGATATTGATGATGGTGGCGGTGCGGTTGACTATTAGATGATGAAAATGATTATCATGATGATAATAACAATGACAATAACAACGGTTTGTTTCTTCTGTCAGAGCAATTGTGTTCAAAATCCATGTAACAACAATGCTACTTGTCAAAGTGGATTTACTACGAAAGGTTATCGGTGTCTGTGTACCGCTGGATTTGAGGGTCCACTTTGCGAAAGAGGTAAACACAACTTTTCTTTTAATATCTTGAGACGTTCAGTTCAACAAAGACGAGGAAAAACTTTACCGCTGCTTGCTAAATGGGTCGCAATAAGGAATAATTCAGCTTTTTCCGTCCTTGTGTTGCGTAAACCGCTCTTACTAGCCAGTAAAAGCGAAGCGCAACAGGCCTTTGTCTCTTTACCTTCACAACTCAAAGGCGAATTTTTGGTTTTTTGTCATTTATTCTCGTCATTTTCCTTCTCCTTATTCGTCTTCACATATCTTCTGCTGAGCCGCACTGAAAGTGGACAGAAACAATAGTAAAATACAGTAACCACAGGCAAAAAGATAATTGGCTACCTGCAGAGCTTTCCGGATTAAAAGAAAAAAAAAAGATATCACTGTTTTGAAGCTCATCAGTTCTGCTTGTGACTTACAAGGTAACTGTAGTGATCATGATAAAAAAAAAAACCACGTTTACCATGCTAAGAACAGTACTTAAAGAAGGCCTATATTTATTGTCTTTTTTTTTTACAGTCGTTGGTGCATCCATGTCTTTTTCCTTTTTATACGATAATTTAGTTTTCATTTATTGGTGTATTTTTTTTTCTTATTCAGAAATTAATGAATGTGTTGGTGGACTACACAAATGCAGCTCTGATGCGTTTTGCAACAATACTAAAGGTTCATATAATTGCACATGCAAACATGGATTCGCGGGAAATGGACGAGAATGTAGAGGTAGACATTGGATTCAATAGCAATTATGTGATGAAAAAATGAAGGTTACATCTTTAAATTATCAACAAAGGAATCGTAACTTACATCTCGATTCTCTCAGCAGAAAAATACATAGTGGAACTAAACGCAAGCAGAGATACATGTAGACAAAATCACATTGAAAAAAATTACTCTTGATAATGAAAGGTTTTTCGCACCAAATGGAATCAATCTACTGATCACTGTTTCTTAGTTTCATTCATCTTTTGTTGCACAAACTGTCTAATGGCTACAGAAATCTGTTTGATATTCTTAACAACAAGTATCAATGCTGTACAAATCAAATACGAATATCAAGTAATACTGCTAACCTTTTAAATTATTCATGTGTTTCTGTCAATTGTTTGTCGGCTTTATATCTACAGACATCGACGAGTGTGTCGTAAGGTCACACTCTTGCAGCCCTGATGCCTATTGCAACAATACCAAGGGGTCTTACAACTGTACATGTAAACCTGGATTCACTGGGAGTGGAAGAGAATGCAAGGGTGAGCGTTACTTTTGGGAATATCGAGCAAAGGAGGATTTTCTAATTTCTAAATTTCTTATAAAATGTGTGAAATGCCAGTAAAGTGTGCTACACCCACGGGCACAAAAGATACAAACTAAAAACTTTGCCTTTTGGCTAAAAAACCAAATAGTACAGGATAAACACTTAAGCGTCTTGCATCCGTATATTTTGCTATTTTCTTAATTGTTAATTTATTTGTCTGTCTATTTTTTCCATTATTTTTATTACCTATTTTGGAGATATCAACGAGTGTCTTAGCACGCTACACACCTGCAGTCCTCACGCATTTTGCAATAATACCAAAGGGTCATACAGTTGCACATGTAAACATGGACTCGCTGGAAATGGACGAGAATGTAAAGGTAAACGTTGGGGTCGAAATATAGAGGAAATCGGCTGATGAAAAACACTAGTTGAGAATTTACAGGTATTACAAAGCAAACATTGCAACGCAATTTTAAGAATCTTACTATCTTTATCATACTATTTAAGGCTACCAAAGGTGCAGGAAAACCACCACTTTTAAACATTAAACGAATTATGAAAAATCTGATTGGTTGAGAGCAGTCAATCAATGTACTATAGCGTGTAGAGTTGACATGATAACACAATATCCGCAGCTGGTATAGCAGTTATCGTTTCAAGTTCACGTTCTACTTAATTTCAAAGCCCCTCTGGCTGAGTAAAAAAAATTATTATTTTATAAAGATAACAACAATCGATACCCTCCCGACGTCGCTTTTTATCAATGGTGTATTTGAAGAAAACATACATGCTGCCAAACAAAGTGAAAGAAAATTGAGAACTGTTTTCAGCCACGAAGCAGAGCCTGGAACATGACAAAATTATTCGGTCAGTCAGTCAGACTGGGCTCAAAATAGTTTCCCAATGATGGATTAAGATATAGTTTAAAAAAAATTTACAATTCACTCCAATCAAATATATTTTTAAACTTCTTCCAGGAGCTAACTCGTGTAAAGAAATTCATGATATGTAAGTAGAATTGATACTCGGTATTATTTTCATAGTACATCAAATATTTCGCTTGCCTACAATTTCTTTAAGCCATCACGTCACCGGGCATACAAAAGTTTCTAAACCATATTCTATACGCGAAGTAGTCCTCCTTTAAACCTTGACTCATTTTGGTGGAGTTATTATTGCCCTCAAAGAAGAAGTTAAAAATACCCTTTGTCCTCGGACACCTGTTTACTTGCAAGACAAACAACCGAGCATTGTTGCTATGAAGGCTGTCGTTTATATTACGGAGTTATCAACGTATTTTCCTGAGGGATCAACTTTTCATTTGCGTATTTGTTGGATAGTTATCGTTATCACTCAGTATCTTCGCCATTTTCATCGTAGTTATGATAATTATTTAATAAGCTTTAGTTTTATTTCACCATCATTGTCTACTTCATTTCTTGTTTTCCTTTTTTTTCCTTTTTTATTCAAACGATCAAGTATGAGTGGTGTGGTTACCCTTCTTGTTGACTCGAAACCATTGTCCGTTTTTTGTCACATGGGAAATTTTGGGTGTGGAGATGGAGGATGGACGCCAGTCATGAAGGTTAACGGAAATGAGGTGCATACTTTTAATGAATGATTTATTTCGTATATAGACCTGCTCTCTTTCAAAACGTTGCAAATTGCGAACGTGCATGTCACATATGTATGACTTTTGTTTTTCTTCGAGAAGGTAATGCACGAAGAACAGACTTTGTTCAACGTAAATTTCAAAACTTATGGTGTTTATAATGACTTTTGAAAAAGAAAAGTTTAAAAGAATGTATAAATATATCCTAACGTGTTTTCCTCCAGTATCATGTAACAGCTCACACTGTTAAATACTTAGGATTAGTTATCGATTCCTTTATGTTGTGGCATGATCATATTTATTATATTAGCAGTAAAATTAGCAAAAGTCTAAACATAATCGCAAAACTGAAACGACATTTAACAGTTCAATCTCTTCTAAGTGTATACTGTGCTCTTGTACATCCTTATTTAACGTAGGGCTGCATATTGTAGGGTAATAATTACGAAGTTCTGTTATCTCAGTTGGTAAAGCTGCAAAACAAAGCTATAAGAATCATCAACAATGTACCAATTCGTGACCATGTTACTCCCCATTATGTAAGCCTCGGCCTAATTAAGCTTCCCGACATAATTAAATTGAGTACGTGTCAACTATTCTACAGTTATATTGTAGACAAAAAATCTTCTAATTTTGCCCTTCCTTTTGTATCTGAGATCGATGATTATGCCATTAGAAGTACATCTTCTCAACACCTGAACCCCAGCCCCTTCAGAATAAACAAATTCTTTCCAACAGTTATAGGGTGCAACTATTCGAATGATATTCCTATATCTATACGTTTTATGTTTTATTTAAATATTTGTTGTTTAAGGTGTGATTCCTATTCCCTCTCTTATATATTACATCTTACATTTGTATCTTATATCTTACATCTTATTGTATCGCTTCTTTTTATTGTATGAAAAAATGTAATTTAAGGTAAAGAGTATCTAATTAGCTCGCTATCTTGCGCCCTTCTCCACCCTCTTATCTTACTTGTAATTATTCATTAGACTCTAATCTATCGAAATGGAGGAGAAAAAAATAAATATTTATACTAATACTATACAGCTAGATATATGCAGATACACAACAGGTGGCAGAGAGCAAATATCCATCAATTCAGAGAAAACACAAAAATGTATTGTTACTACATTTCAGACCACCTTCCATTATGACTCGCAGTATTGGAGCAGTTACGATGAATACAACCGCCCCGGTGGAGAGACTGGGTTTGACAAACAGGAAACAAAGCTACCCACCTACTGGAACACCTCCTTCTCCAAAATATGTCTCGGAATGAAGATCGGCGAACAGCTCAAGTTCATTGTCATCAACAAGCAAGCTGACTCTCTGCACTCACTAATCGCTGATGAGCAATACCGTAACATCTCACTGGGTCGTGACGAGTGGAAAAAGTTGATTGGCAGCGAGGCCTCATTACAGAAAAACTGCAACATGGAAGGATTCAATGCCTTTAGTACTTGGAGTAATCGTTCTAGAGTCAGAATTGGTATTGTTAGCAATAACGAGAACGACTGCCACACGTGCAACTCTTTGATTGGATTTGGTATAGGAAGCCACCCTAATCATGGAAAATCTTGCGGAAACCAGGCCGACGAGTCAAGTCCAGATAATGGATGGAAGAGTATTAAAGCCATGGGGTACATATTAGTGCAATAAAACTACACTTTGTTGTCTCAAGTTCGTAAATCACGTTTGTTTCACCTTGGAGGCATCTTATTGCTACAGAACAATCCAGGCAAGTGGTCGTCAAAAAGCCTTAAAGATACAGTAACTACGCATTTACACTTATTAAGAAATATGTACATATTCCCAAATCCTTAAATTTCTTAGACTTCAACAGGAAAGCATAATTAAGACGTTTTCTTCATAAATATCAGTAACCATAGCTTCAATAATCAAAGTTCTTAAATATTCCCAAAAAATGCATACTCGACGATTAATTAACTGTGAGTACTTGCCACTTGGCTTTTATGCAACAGAAACAGCAGTGTTAGGTCCCTCGAATGCCACCGTTCTTGGTCTCCCAAATACTTCATTGTTTTAAACTAGAAATAACTAAAAGTATTCGAAGATTCATCGTCATTGATCAATTATCGTACTCAGAATTTTCTAGCAGCTACAGTGTCTTGCTATTAGAGCATGGAACAGTTAAATACTACCTTTTTTGCTGGTAAAAGAGTGGAAAACCTAGGATAGACCCTGATTCTATCGGCTTCAAGTTCATGTTTAAGTACATGTAATGCCTGTTGTTTGAATAATTTGTGAAAATAGTTAAAAATGAAACTAGAGCAGATTTATAAACCACAATTACTGCTTTGCTAATCATTCTATTCAAAATGTATCGTTGAACTCTCTCTGGTTAAATGAGATTGGTTCAATTCAGTAGTGTAACCGTAATGAGGCTGTGTTGTAAGCTGAGGATATTAGAGTTAATGCCTCGTTTCATTCAATTCTATTGTTGCTGCGGTCTGTGTCGAATCTTTAAATTATCATCTGATTTTTTCGCTGTGATTGGTCTTAAAACTGATAGCCTTAAGATGTTGGAAAAAACTACGCCACGGCAAGTACAATTTTTGGTTGTACCCTGTGTATATTAGAGCCATCAAAATTTCTTCAGCCAAAAACAATTGTAGCAGCATTAACATGTCAAAGATCGTAATGAAAACTGTTTATTACGGTGGTGTACAAGTGAGACAAAATAATAATCACTGTAGAAGCATATTTATTCGAGCCAAAAAAAACTATTCTTACCTGTGCAAAAATATCGTGCACAAAAAGCATATGACGCTGTGAGTCAGCGATATTGTGCGTTTCATTGGAAATTTAAAATATGTCTACAGGGAGCCCTCGAAGCTATTAGTTGATAAAATTTCCCCGTTTTGTCTTTTGAGGCGAACTTTCCTTGACCACGCATGAGTAAAAAAGACCTGGAGAGGAAATCATGTGTAGGGTGCGCAGTCCTAAAGCAAACGCTGGGTTCTAGATGATCTTAAACATTCCATAGCTTTTACTCTGTGTTGGTAACGAAAATTATTTTAGCAGCAACAAGGGAATACCGCTGGTTTCAGAAAATAAATAGAATTAAATAACGATAAAGAGAAAACATAGTACTCGCTGCTTCTCATGGTCTATGGCAGATGTCAAAACTTTTTAAAACGAAAGCATTAGTTACAGAACCTTATTTTAGGTTTTTAAAAGTGGATTCCATTCCCTTTATTGCGGTCACTTTCCTTTTTGTTTTCCCGCGAAAAATCTTTGGAAATTATATTTCCATACGTAAATAAGACGATATGCAACTGAGTTTAACAGAAATGCGTATGTGTGTGTTTTTAATAATTTGTCGCCTCCTGTGTGGAACTTGAAGTTTCACAAAATATTGCTGGAAATTGAGAAGAATACATTTGCGTCCTGCGATAACTTCTAGAACCAAACCAACCAGTGTTAGAATGGTGATTTGTTTTTAAATAGCACAAAGCGTAAATATGAAATACTGTAAATATACCCTACGATAATTTCTAGCACCAAACTAACCAATCTTAGAATGGTGATTCGACAAGTTTTTAACTAGCACAAAGCGTAAATATGAAATACAGTAACTACACATTTTAACCTCACCATCTTCGACTTCCGGCAGATACGTGGTGCAGATTTAAATCATTTCTCATTTAATAAATGAGTGCAGTTAGCCTCAGAGATAATAATAATAATAATAATAATAATAATAATAACAATAATAATAAACTTTATTTAACAAGGGTTACGCAAAGCAGTAAATATACTGAACAACCAGTGGCCCTCAATAAATAGTACAAATTAAAAAAAGGAATAACATTACATAAAAGCATTAAAGACTTACTAAATAGGGAGTTATTAAAATACAACTGTAATATAAAAGTTATAATTTAAACTATCTATTATGTTCAAACAGAACAAAGATATGACCAGTTAATTAAATACAAAATTTAAAATTGCACGACAAAAAAATCTAATTCTCATAACTTTTCACAAAATGTTCTATCATGGATTTCTTGAAGCCTATAGGATTCTTTTTGTTTCTGATCTCGCTGGGAAGCTTATTCCAGAGGCGGATAGTCGATACTATGAAAGACCTCCCTCCTTCTGACTCCCGTTTGAACCAGGGGTGGACAAAGTTTAACTGTCCATGTCTGCTCGTTCGTTCATTAACATCTGCATTTCCTATTAGCATCGTAGTCGTGAAGGATGGGCAATCGCTAGAAAACTGTTTATATACAAAAATGTACTTATTTGTTTTCGCTTCATCATAAAAGGGACCAAACCTAATTGTTTAAATAATTGAACGTTGTTCGCTTTTCTATCAGCACCTAGTATTACACGTGCTGCGCATTTATGCAGCCTGAAAACTTTCCGAATATTTTCTACAGAGCAGGATGCCCACGCGGTTGAGGCAAACAGCATTGTCTGCTTGACCGTTGCATTATAAGAAAGTTTCCTTTGATCAAGAGGCAGAAAGCGTCTTATTTTCCACAATACAGCGATTCTCTCTTGGTCAAAGGTAAGCTGACTGTAAATCGTCACACCAAGCAATTTGTACGAGTCTACTTGTTCAGGTTCAGTAGAGTTTAAGTGTAACTGCATGGTTGATTGTTCTATCTTCTTGACCAGACGTTTTCCCATAACAAGCATAGATTTTCGTAGAAAAGGTTGTGGTTATTCATCGTGGTGAATAACAATAAAAGCTAAGTTTTCCGTTTGTCTCATGATGTAGTCACGCTTGATTTAGATCGCGACGTTTCGACTGCATACTGCTAGTCTTCTTCAGGAGATGAGGTCGACTGGTCATGCGTGATATTATAAAACATGATGCTCTGCTGTGATTAGTTGTTTTTTCAACAGCTCTGATTGTTGTATTTCGATAGTGATTTGATCCCTCGGCGGTCCGCTGTCACACGGCCCTCCAGTCGTTGTGTTTTTTGATCGTGGGCATCTACGCTTCTGGAATTTCTATTCCACTATCCCTGTTGATGTTGTTAGGGTGAAGTCTTATATGAATTGCCTCTTTGACCCAGCGCGTGTAGTAATAAGGGTCACCGTCAATAAAGTTTCTGGCGTGAAACTGACCTCATTAACAACAACCAATTTGGCTTCCTACGTGGGAGATCCACTGCAACTCAATTATTATCAACGTTTAATGACTGGGTGAAATCTTGAAATTTACCTATCCCTACCGATGTCATCTTTCTTGATCTTGCCAAAACCTTTGACAGCGTCCCCCATGAGTGGCTGCTTTTAAAATTGAAAAGTAACGGCATCGATCGTTGTTTACTCACCTGGCTCAGACATTTGTTGGTGGGGCGCAAACAAAGTGTAGTCATTAGGGGATCTTGTTCTGAATGGTCGTACGTTACCTCCGAAACTCCGCAGGGGCACCATCCTTGGGCCGTTATTGGTTTTATTATATATTAATAACATAACTGAATGGATATCATCCACAGTAAAACTATATGCAGACGATAAAGAGATTTACAGAGAGATAAATGACCCGATTATAGAATGTCAGCTTCTTCAGGATGATCTCAACAACCTTAGCGATTGGGCACGTAAATGGCAGCTACGTTTCAACGCAGACAAATGCGAATCTAGGCGAATAACGCATTCACGCGATAAGTCTGAAACCAATTATTTCTTAGAAAAGCCCCTGAAAGATGTAGACAACTTTAAAGATCTCGGTGTTACAATAACTAAAGATCTCTCATGGGGTATTCGCATTAGTATTACTGTGACCGAAGCGAACAAAATTCTAGGTTCCATTAAACGGTCGGTAGGCACCGCTAATGCAAATGTTTTTTCCATGTTGTACAAATCTCTTGTACAGCCAATTCTGGAGTATGCGGCACCTGTTTGGTGTCCCTACCTTGTTAAGGACATCCACGCCCTTGAGAATGTACAGCAAAGAGCCTCAAGACTTGCATTAAACCAACGCAAAGGGGATATGTCCTATGAGGACCGATGCAAACTTCTAAAATGGCCCACTCTTTCTGACCGTAAAACTTTTTTATCTTTAATTGAATGTTATAAGATAGTTTTTAGTCTTTATCATTTAAAATTTGAAGACTTTTTTGATTTCGCTACAACTCCGTCTACGAGAGCAAATCACCAATACAAACTCTACGTCAAACCAGCAAGACTTAATTGTTATAAACATTCTTTTTTCGTTAGGATTATCAAATTATAGAATGAGTTACCGGGTGATATAGTGGAAGCTGGTAGCTTTCAGCATTTTAAATCTAAAACTTAAATTGCATCTCAATATTTAATTGTATAGATCTTGATTTTTATTTTATTTTATTTACTAATTTATTTTATTTTAAGGGAGATTTTTACATAGGGTTATCCTCTAAACTTCCTTTTCTAGAAGTACCTTTTTTCTTAGTTTTAATCTGTATATACAGTTTTCTTCTAGAATAAATAAAGTATGTATGTATGTATGTATGCATGTATGTAAGTGTGTATGTATGTAAGTTTACTTCGTTCCAGAGAGTCGAATGTCTCGATCGTGCGCCTTAATCCTGTCTTGCATGGGTATTCCAGTCTCTCCAATGTACACCTTGCCGTATTCACAGGGAATCCTGTAAACTACCCCATCTTGTTTAGCCGGGTCGACAGCATCTTTTGGTCGTGCCAACGGAGATCTTAGCGTAGTCTCCCATTTGAAAACAGCGCGTACGCCTTGTTGTTGTAGGCAACGGCGAAGCTGTTCAGACAGACCTTTGACATAAGGTAAAACCGCAGTAGCTTTGAACTCGTAGGCGGGTTCGGCACTGTTGTTTGGTTTTCCGGTCTTGGCAAGTCTCTGCAAGAAATGAAAAGGATAACCATTAGAAACCAGAACAGATGACAGATGTTTTTTCTCCTCGGAGATGACGGAGGGTTTTGTTACGAGACGTCTGGCACGCTCGTAAAGGCACTTAACAATATACCGCGTTTTACTGATTGAGGGTGGTGCCAATCATACGCTAAGTATTAATCGGTGTACGTGGGCTTCCTGTATACGCTGATGGTGAGGCGGCCGTCAGGCTCTCTTAAAACTTCGGTGTCTAGGAAGGTGAGTTTTTTGTCTTTCTCAGTCTCCATGGTGAGGCGGATGGAAGGTTGCTGGTTGTTTAGATGCTGTAAGAAATCATCCTAGTTTTCGCGATCCAGGATGGTAAAGGTATCGTCCACGTAACGTTCCCAAATCCTAGGCCAGTAGGATGATGTAGTTATTGCCTGTTCTTCGAACCTCTCCATGTAGAGGCTAGCAATAACAGCGGAAACCGGACTCCCCATGGCGACGCCGTCTTTTGCTCGTAAATCGATCCGTTATACTGGAAGTATGTGGATCTCAATATGAAGGTCAAAAGATCAGCGATCTTATATTCAATTCATATAAGACTTCACCCTAACAACATCAATAGGGATAGTGGAATAGACGTAGCATCACGCATGACCAGTCAACCTCATCGCCTGAAGAAGATTTGCAGTATACAGTCGAAACGTCGCGATCTACGTCACACGTGACTACTTCGTGAGACAAACGAAAAACTTAGCTTTTTTATATTTAGCATAGATTTTGTTTTGGATTCATTTAAGATCATCTTATTAGTTGTTGACCAATTTATGATCTCATCGATATCCATTTGTAGGTTCTCCGAAATGCCATTGGGGGCCTTCTAATAATGATTAGAATAGCTAATTGTTGTGTTATCGTCATATATGTCAGCCGCAAAGGACTGTAGTGCTTCAGGTAGATCATTAATGAATACAAGGAATAAGACCGGACTTAAAATGCTACCCTGTGGCACCCCGAGCGTTACAGCCTTTCCGATATAGTGATAACCGTCTACTTGTTCACATAACGACTTCTTCCACTTAAATAGTGACAGAACAGGGGTAGATGGTTCTCGCTTACTCCAAGCGCCCAAGCGAGGTGTAAAATTTTCCAAAAGAAATGTACCTTGACAATGACTGAATTGTGATTAACTTTCACTTGGATTCCTTGCAAAAAAGTCATTTAGATTAGATGACCGATGTTAGATCATTTTTATTCCAAAAATAGTCTTGAATATAAGATCGTAACGTACAAATCTCGTTTTTTGACGAGAAATTGATATAATGGCAGTTACAAAGCATCTCTCGCGTACAGCTTGGAGCAGTTACATGCCTTGTCTTTGAGTGCTAAACTATGTAAAGATCCAGAAGTATGAAATGTTTCTTGATTATTTGCGATTTATGCTGTGTACTTTTTTTTGGCTTGTAAAAGAGTAGAAAACCTTAAATAGACCGCCTTTGTTCCTACTGGTTACAGGTTGATCACACACTCACTAATACCCATTATGCAGTGTGGCAAGTAGAGCTCTGCCTCCACAGTTCGGCGCCAGGTGTTTCTTGGTCTTCCCCTCTTGCACTTTCCTTCAGGTGTCCAGTGAAGGGCTGTGCAAGTGATGTTGTCCTGCTCTCTCCTCATGACGTGCCCAATCCATCTCCATCGCCATCCTATGATGATGGTCTCCATGCTATCTTGATTGCAGCGGGCGAGTAACTGTTGGTTGGAGATGGTGTCAGGCCAAAAGATTTGCAGGACTCTCCTGAGGTTCTTTGTGTGGAAGACTGACGGCTTGGTGATGTCGCTCTCTATCATCCTCCAGCATTCAGAGCCGTATAGTAGGGCTGACATCACAAAGCTTTGGTAGATCTTCAGCTTGGTCTTTGTGCTGTACTGAGAGGACCTACACACATTGTTGAGCATTCTGAAGGCGTTTCTGGCCTTGTTGAGAGGGTTCTTGATGTCACTCCCTGCTCCTCAATCATGCCTTACTATGCTGCCCGGGTAAGTGAGCTCTTCAGTTGTTTGTAGGTCTCCTCCGTTCACTGGAACTGGTTTAGGGTTGGACACGTTCAGCAACATCACTTCTGTCTTCTTTTAGCTGATCTTCAGGCCAACTTGCCATGCATAAGTGCTGAGTCGGGTCGTCTTTTCCTGCATGTGTTGGTGAGTATGGAAGATCAAGGCTAGATCATCTGCAAAATCTAGGTCCTCCGACGTTGAGAAGAGGGTCCATCCGATGCCCCGTGACTGATCTTCTTCTGCGCCTCATTACCCAGTCAATGGTCATGTTGAAGAGCATCGCCTACATTGTACAGCCTTGTCTGACGCCAGTCTTCACTTGAAATCTGGTTTCGCTGTTGCTTACTCTGCATGTGAATTTGTTATAGAAGCTTTAGATGATGTCGATAATCTGCTGTGGCATCCCATAGGCCTGAAGGATGCGCCACAGACTCTCTCGGTGCACGCTGTCAAAAGCCTTCTCAAAGTCTACAAAGTTGATGCAAAGTTGTCTCTGCCACTCTGTGCACTGCTCTGTGATGTACGCAAGGTGAAGATCTGCTCTGTACATCTCTTTCCTTTCTAAGACCCTGCTTGCTCTCTTCTCAATTGTTGGTCCACTGCGTCAGCTATTCGCTGGATGATGATCTTGGCCAGGATCTTGCTGGGTACAGATAGTAAGGTGATTCCTCGCCAGTTGTTGCAGTTTTTGAGGGCACCTTTCCTCGGAATCTTCACAATGACTCCCTCTGTCCAATCTTTAGGTAACTTCTTCCCCTCCCAGATGTCTGTAAAGAGCGGCTGAAGTAGGTCTGCTGCTAGCTGTGGATGTGCTTTAAATACTTCTGCACTGAGATTGTCTTGTCCAGGGGATTTTCTGTTCTTGAGGGACCTGCTGGCTGCTATGATCTCTTCTTTTCCTGGGGGATCGGTGTTGACATCCAGGTCTGTCTCTACCTCTTGTATATCTGCCTCTCTTGGTGGTGGTGGTCTGTTCAGAACTTCACTGAAGTGTTCTTTCCATCGTGTGCCTTGCTAGGCTTTGGTCGTGAGTAGTCGCCCCTGCTTGTCCATGATCGGAGCGTCAGTGCCCCCTCTGTACCTGCCACTCACCAGCTTGGTGATCTTGTAGACTCTGCCTTGCTCTCCCCTGTTTGCTGCATCTTCTGTCTGGCTTGCAAGGTCGTTTATGTGGCTTCGCTTGTCTGTTCTTGCCATCCTCCTCACTGTTCGGTTCGCTTCCTTAAATTGTTGTTTGTATCTCTCTTTCAGTCGCTCTGATTTGGCCTCTAAGACTTACAGGTTGATGTTATAATACATTTATCATGGGCAGTGCTTGTTGCCGGCGTAGTTTGCTGAAAACAGTTAAAACTGAAACCAGTACAGATCTTTAACAAGTTTGACTGTTATCGATTATTATTGGTTTTTTGGAGAGAACAATTAATTTTCTCTTTGGCTAATCGTTCTATTTAAAATGTTTTGCTTACTCTCTCGGTTTGGGTGAGATTGATTCAACGCAGTAGTGTCGGTTTACCCGAGGCTGAGATTTAAATTGAGAATGTTGTAGCTAATTTTGAGTTTCACAAAAGTTTATTGCTGATTTGGTCTTTGTCTAAACTCTGAAGTATCGTCTGATTCTTTCGCCAAGATTAGCTCTAAAAAATTGGAGCCTCAAGATGTTGCTCAAACTAGGCAAGTTTTATTTTTTCGTAGACTTACCCGTAGTGAGGCCAACTTTCACAAAAATCTCTAATTTCTAGCTCATCAAACTATGGACGAAAATAAGGATGCAGTGGGTGGAGTAGTATATTAGAGTCAATCTTGACCACTATGGATGCAAGATTCCTCCTCCACCAAAACCCTTCAAATCACTTTAGTTCACCAGCTGAAGGAATAATTTTTTTACGTTTTTTCAACCCTTACTTTTGTTTCATCGACATCATTCATAAGGAACAAAAATATTTAAACTGAAGAAAAGTTGTCTACTGTGCCCGCCCAACGACAACTCATTAAAAAGTGAGTCTCATGCTTTCCCATGAAACCGCTAAGAGAGTTAATTCAAATGCAGTGAATTTGCATTTTGGAGAATGGGTGTCTGAGCCCCATGATGCTTGAATGTCTGCCGCTGGTCTAGAAAACGAAACATTGATAAAAAGTTCTATTTTTTAGTTCATGTCGCAAATAATCTGAGGTTATGCTCCTGGACATAATTTTCTCTTGATCTTTTCTCTTGCGCAAAATAACTATTGATCTATTTTTCAAAAACGCTTATTTAATATATTTGGCATAGGAAAGGGAAATACTTTCAGTATGATGGAGATTCCGATCATATCATTTTAACGTAGACAATTTTTGGCAAGGTTTACATTTACAATCTCCTACTGTGTTGCAAATTTCTGTAGTTGTTGTTGCTTTGCGTTTGTTTGTTTGTTTTTTCCTCATTTTTTTGGTTCCTTTTTGTACATAAAAGTGCAAAAGAATACGATAAAACGTAAGTTGCTTGAAGTTTTAGCATGAACCAAAAACGATGAAATGGAAGTTGATAATTTTTTTTTATTTTTGAGTTTAACATGAAGATCGCTGTAACGAGGTAATTCGTGTCATATTCAAATTTATTGTTGTCATTTTTGCTTTACTTTACGAGAACGCTTGTGTTGAAAATTTTTGCAAAAACAACGCCACTTGTCAAAGCGGTTTCACGGGCAAAATCTGCTGGATTCAAGGGTGCGAGGTGCCAAACAAGTGACCAATAAGCTTATTGTTAATAATATCAAACCTTCAAGTTAGCAACTATAAAAACAAGGGCTATAAAGTGAAAGACTCCTTGAAAATTGTTCACGTGTAAGTGTCAGTCCACCACAATCGTATTGCTAGCCGAAGAGTGGTGTAACCAAGAGATGCGTGAAATATTATAATCAAGAATTACTATTTTTCTCTCTTTCTTTCTAACGTTATTCAGGTGGTTGCACTAGAAAGTAACAAAGACAGGAATGCTATGTATAAAAACAGGGTAAATTGTTTGAGTCATGTCATGTTTTGAGTGTTGCAAGTGTTTGAGTCATCAGGTCTACCTTCCGAACCAAATCCAATCCTTGAGTTGCATGAGTAGGATTCGTTCTCAGAGTTTCTAGCAATACCGATTCTTGGTTTGGAATATTTGGCAATGCCACCACCTGCATCAAACCCTTCCTCGTTGCAGTTGAGTTGCAAAGAGGCCCTTGAACCAATCACCGACTTCCATGTTTCATGACCCAAAGAAGTGGCACGGAATTCTCCGTCAGCAACCAGTGAGTACAGAGAGTCACCCTCTTTGTCGAGGACAGTGAACCTGAGCTGTTGGTCGATCTTCATACCGAGACAGATATTGGCGAAGGAAGTGTTCCAGAAGGTAGGTAGCTTTGATTCTCGTTCGTCAAAACCAGTCTTCCCTCCTGCTGGGTTGAACTCCTCATAATCACTCCAGTAAGGGGAACTATAACGAAAGGTTGCCTGTGGTAAAAAACAAGGCATTTGTTCAATTTGTCTTTACAACTGCGTCGGAAGTAGTTGATAGGGGGTGGGTGGAGGGGGGGGATTGAAGAACAGCCATTTTCTCGTGTAACAATTTAAAAGGGGTGCCACTAAAAAAATAATTTTGTTCCAAATAGGGATTGGTGCGAAATAAAACCCCTTAATAATAACGTAACCTTCAAAATTTTTCAAAAACCCAACAGAGTTTGCTATAGTGAAAACACAGAAAAATATTTTTGACGATAGTTATCAAATAGGTAAAGGTAAGGAAATGGTAAATCAACAAAAAAATTGCTCCCTCTCTTATCACCAAATAATAAGACATTTCCGAAAAGTGGTGATATTATCTGAGAACATTTCTTCGATTCTAGGGGATATACTCAGTACTAAAAAGCAATCACACTCCTTTACCACTTCCCAAATATTGGCCTTCCTGAAACCAGTTCTGGATATCTCAAGACTACTAATTCCCTAACAAGACACTTCGAACGGTGTTATGAATAGCGTGATAACATTCACCTGATTATCACTGCTAAAGACTGACAGGATGGGCCTCAGATGCTTTAACTCCACTACCTGCCAAACGGTTCCACAACCACTGATACAAAGCGCGGCAGCATTCAAGGGAAGTGGATTCATAAACTTTGAGCAGTCCATTTCCATCTCCTCCACAAGGTTCCGGAACCGGGTGAGTATCCAATATGAACAATTATCGTGACAGAGATCTAATTAGAAATGAAAGGGGCTCGCAAGTGTAAATCTATAAGAATTTTTGGCCATTTGCTAGCTCCTACTTTTTCCGTTGAAGTCGATCTCTCCTCACCTCAGCCAAAACTCCATCAGCGTAAGACAGTTCTTCTGTAAACTCGAACTCATTCTTTACGTGGTTGTGATCTCTCATAAGTTTGTTGGCGTCCAAGACGGTATACAAGGATGACAAGTCTCGAATTTTATTTAATTCCAAGGGATAACTAATTATCATCTCCGTTGTAATCTGGGGTATGTTATCCAAACATATTTCCAAACTGTTCTTGTTACTAGAGGCACCTAGAATAGCGTCGCATACTTGCAATCAAGGGAAACACACGCGTTGGTTGCATCGTTGGGCACTCCCACGCCATAAAGGGGCGTGAAGGACTTTCAAGGGATATCCTCATTGCGATTTCATGGTCAATGGCATCAATTGCAGTGACGTGACTTACAGGCAGGTGAGTATTTACACAAAAAGAAGGCACAAAACATCTTCCATGGTACATTTTCTCCTGTTTGCGTCAAAATCGGTACATTCTTGATGAAGATACAGGATATTATTCCATACTGTAGCATGTTGAATTTAAAGGACTTGCAGCACTACGGGCTCTGTCGACGTCGAATTATTTCTGAAAGATTATCCACAGGTTCTTTCAAAGGGTGCGTGGACATTTCTTGCCTCAACTCCCCTTGGTATGAAAATCTCACAGAAGGATTAACGAGTACGAAAAGAATCATTCCATAAGCGCAGCTATCAGTGGCCTTAAGTTGTTCGAGGGTAGCTTCGTTTGTTCTTGATTCCGGCAGCAAAATTTCAGGCGACATGTATGTGGGAGTGCCTCGATCGAGTTCCTGCACCCTCGATGAAAAAATGGTTTGGGTTTGAATGATGCTAGAACGGCCCTCCCCAAAATCTGAAAGCTTGCATACGACAGGACTGTTTTCCCATATAAATTCTAATTCATCACCGCACACATGAATGTAATGGTCGTTACTCAAAAGAATGTTCACCGGTTTCAAGTCCCCGTGTGCTATTCCATTTTCGTGTAGAAACTTCAAGCCAACTGCAACTTCTTTTGCTATTACAGGGACGACATGCTCGAATCCTTTAAATTCGTATTGTAGATCGGCGTGAGACAAGAATTCTGAGAGGGAGCTAACAACTCTGTAGTCTTCAAACGGCCGAAAGGAGAATTTGACATACTCAGTCATTAGTCCAAATGGACTTATTGATATCGCTAAACGACACAATGCTTGGATGGCCATTTACGCTGTTCAAATGCCTCACCTCCTTTGCGAATTCCCTTTCATTACCTCTGATGTCTCGAGGAACTTAAACCACGACTTGTTACTCTCACCACACCATAGTTGCCATAACCTATTTCCTTTTGATCTTTGAAATCTTCCATTTATATTGCGGCAGGCCATCAAAAACACTTCTCAGAGGATGCTTTGGTTTCGGCCGTGGAAATTTAAACGACATGTTTTGAGCACAAGCTTAGCACACCACGCGCTGAGCATACTACAGGACAAGAAATTCAACTAAAAGCCACTGCATTTGTTTGGGAATAGATAAAAATGTTGACGTAAGTCACTGTTAATTACGCACTCGGTAATTCAGGTCCCGTTCTCACTAATGAGTGGTGAATTGTATTCAACGAGAGAAGAGAAACAGAAAGCTCACATTTTCTTTCTGAATTAAATAACGGTGTAAATTTACAAGTGAAAAGTTTATTTGTCTATATTCAACGTTTAATTTTGCAGCTCAGTAGCCTGCATGTAAAAAGGTCAAGTAAAATTCACGATCTCCCTGGCTGTAGCTCCTCTAGATTGTAAAGATCACCTTGGCCTCTTCTTTCTTTTAAAATATCCCGTACCCAAAAGTTTTTCGAGGGGTCTTAGTTTTCGAGCGGTCTTTGGTCTTAGGTCTTAGGTCTTAGGTCTTAGGTCTTAGGTCTTAGGTCCTAGGTCCTAGGTCCTAGGTCCTAGGTGTCTGACGGGAGATTTAAACCTGCCATTCGGTCGAAGAGTTGAGTGGGAGGCAAACCCCAGCACCTCGAGTGATGTTCAAACCGTCTGTGGGTCGCTAGGGGTATTGTTTCTTGAATGTGATGATATTACCTGAATTATGAATACAACTATGAACAGAAAGGCTAAAAGTTTTAGAGAGCTTCCCAAAACACTTTCGGCCGCCGTTGCATCATATGCTCGTTCCTTTGCCGACGCAAGCTGTCCACAAATTGCCACTTTCAACTGGTTTTTTTTCCTCGGAGATTCCGGCTCTAGTCTTAGCCGGTCAAATTGTACTTTGAAAAAATTCTCTTAAGAAAGTCTACAGTTTATATCAGTTAGGCGAAAGAGGAAAGCCGAACTGTCAAATTCAAGCTCGTGCTATTTCACTTACATAGTGAGGTGTTAATTTAGAATTATTATTAGCTGTCTCAAAAACACAACTCTTAGACGAAAGAGGAAAGCGGAACTGTCAAATTCAAGCTCGCCTATTTACATGACATAGTAAGATGTTGATTTAGAATTGTAATTAGCTGTCAGAAAAACACAACAGAGGAATGAAATATCTTCCAATCGTTATAATGTTGGTTCATTTTAAAACACCTTTTTCGATTAGACTCTCATCTTTTAAGACGGGTAAACAACACCAGGATAGACTATCACATGAGCGTTAGTTCGATTGTTATCCTCTTGTAACAGTAGAAAGAGTTAGAAGGAGTTTTGTTGAAGACAGTTTGGTTTAGAGAAAGAAAAATCTTACCATCTCTCACATTTCTATCTACAGTTAGAACACTTTCCAAACTATTTTTTGTTTTCCAAAATAGTGTTTTCCGCCAAAAATGGCTTCTTTAGGAGTAAATTTAGTGTCAATTCCGCAAAAATACGTCGAATAACACCTTTTTTTATATATATACCTAGAGGAAGGGTGACCTCTAAGTGGCGTTAACTAGGCAGAGAGCTCGGAAATGTCTCATAAATGATAGCACCAGAAATACTTCGATCTTCACGGAGAAAGGAAAAGAGTCGTTTCCAAAGGGCAAAACTTTGTTTAATTCAACGGACAGTTTAATGTCAAAGCATTTTACCCATACAAATATTCCATTTTCCACTGCATGGTTTGTTAAACGTGATGAAAGTACCCAAAATTCTCTGAACGTTTATTATATGAACAATAAATCAATGATTTTAACACAATATTTGAAAAATCTGATAACCCGGTTTATTTAAAATTCTGCATTGGATAACGTCAAGGGCTGCAGAAATTCTGCGCGATGTAACGTCAAGCGCTGCAGAAATTCTGCACGATGTAACGTCAAGTGCTGCAGAAATTCTGCACGATGTAACGCCAAGTGCTGCAGAAATTTTGCACGATGTAACGTCGTGTTGCAGAAATTCTGCACGATGTAACGTCGTGTTGCAGAAACTCTGCACGATGTACCGTCAAGTGCTGCAGAAATTCTGCACGATGTAACGTCAAGTGCTGCAGAAATTCTGCACGATTTAACGTCAAGTGCAGCAGAAACTCTGCACAATGTAACGTCAAGTGCTGAAGAAATTCTGCACAATGTAATGTCAAGTGCTGCAGAAGTTCTGCACGATGTAACGTAACGTGCTGCAGAAATTCTGCACGATATACCGTCAAGTGCTGCAGAAATTCTGCACGATCTAATGTTTTCTGCGGTAGTTTCAGATAGGAAATTTTAAGGGTCCTTATCTATACCATCATTTTAAACTCTAGTTTTTTAATGTTTTTCTATATACGAGATTAAATAAACAATACTCTTCATTCGGACGCTTTTTGCATGCTTTTAAATAAAACAAGTGAAATGAACCTCACGGTTGGAATCTAAGGGCTCCCAACGGGACCCATAGCTTTAATGAGTGGGTAGTTCAACTTACAAATCAGACCTACATTAACAAAAATGACGATTCTTGTCAACTCAACATATTTTTCTTATATCCCTTGGCAGGAAAGGAGGGTGTACTATCTTCACAGATATAAAGCCAGGAGGTACCCATCAAAGTATGTGGCAAATATTGCTGATGGTATGGACCAACACACCACAAATATCCCAAGTGTGCGCCGAATTACCAAGGCAATGTCTGCACTTACAACTGTTGGAACACACCTTGTTGGTTCTATTATTCACAGTAGACAAGCACAAAATGAAAAGGAGATTTATGGGTCATTTGACTACTACCAGTATCCTCATGACTCTAATCTCACTATGACAGTTCTGCTGGAAGTCCTTGTAAGATGGTCGGAAAAATTTGACCTACCACCCATACTCTATCTGCAGTTTGACAACTGTGTTGATGAAAACATGAACCGCTACATGTTTGCTCTGTTGGCACTTCTGGTCGAAGAGAAAAGTTTTGAGAAAGTATGTTATCTTGGTTAATTTTAAAAAGAAATGAATTTGCCTCATTCACATTTCCCACAAGGCACTTTGTTCAAGCATCAAAATGTCCCATTGCAATGTTTTCAAGGTCCATTTGGGTGGAAAGTTAGTTTCCTTTCAATCTCAATTTTTGCAACAACTGAATGAACGTAACCTGAAGTTGAAATAAAAAAACACTACTTTCCCTTCTTGTATTTCGGATAAGAGTGAACTTTTTTCCCAGTGGGGCATACCCATGAGGACATAGATGTCTTTTTTGGGGTTTATTCAAAGTACTTAGACAAACTGGATGTTTACACAGTTACAGGTAAGTTTTTGTAACATAAAGTAATTATTTCAAGGTACAGTTGGAGTAACTGAGAGGTTTAACAATCAAAACTGCCTGTGCAATGTGGTAATCTTGTGTGGCAAATATTCATATAAGTTATCTATCAATATAAATACATAGCAACTAGCACTGTGATGGAAAAAAAGTTCTGCATGAGGCAAGAGCATGGTTCAAAATTTAGTCCATAGAAAGTATGAACTCTTCCACTTCAATTATCAGATTAACTGTGACACTGACATGTTATAAATTTGGTGTAAATGTTTATCTACAGAGTACATGTAAGATCTTAGTTTATTTTACACTTCACTGTCACTTAGAATTACTGAGCCACTTAAAACATGCATGAAGAATTCAACACTTAAGCCCTATATGCTCAAGATGGTTTATGACATAAAATCATGGATTAGTGATTATTGTGAGGAGTTACATGAACACACAGTTCCAAAGTGCTTCAAATATATAAAGGGGTAAGTTTCTAAAGAAACTGTGGTGCTGCGTCGGTGGGAGAGTATAGCAGGTAATTTAGTGTTAACAACTGGGTTGAAAACGTAAATTAGCCACCGTAAAGGGTAAAAAAGCTGACGTTTCGAGCGTTAGCCCTTCGTCAGAGCGATTAGAGGAATTGTGGGTTGTGTGTGGGTATATATGTAGAAAGTGGAGCTACGCCATTGGTGGGAATATGGTGACGAGAAAACAGGAATAAATTAGTTGAATGAAAAGCGCTCGTTGATTCCGTGGGGATTAAGGGTGCCAATTTGAAATATAAATTTTTGTTCTAGTGTTTTACGGCTTTCCGAACTGCCTAGATGTAAGGAAAGGCCGCAAACTGCCATATGCTGTTTAGAATGATAAGGAAGATTAAAGTGTCTAGCGACTGGCTTGGATGCATCCTTGTCATTTATTTCCACATCGCGAAGGTGTTCTCGGAATCGGTCACCCAGTCGTCTTCCTGTCTCGCCGATGTATAACTTATTGCAATAAGTGCAAGTTATGTAGTAAATAACATTGGCGGAGGTACACGTAAAGTGATCAATGATCTTAATGGATCTTTTGGGTCCCGATATTTTCTCTACGTTATGAATGAAAGGACAAGTTTTGCATCGTGAGCGAGCGCATTTAAAAGTTCCAGATTGGTCATTGGTTTGAAATGAACTCCTGACTAAAAAGTTGCCTATGTTTTTGTCACGTTTGAATGAAATAAGTGGGGGTTGAGAAAAGATAGTGCCAGTCTCTGAATCGTTTTGGAGTAATTTAAAATTTTTAAGAATGATAGATTTAACTGCGTGGTTGTGAGGGTGAAATGTAAGAGTAAATGGAATGCGGTCAGTGTTCTCCTTCTCGGCCGTTTGTAGTGCTGCCTGACGATCGATTTGTTGGGCACGGTGGTAGCCCGCTTGAACGACAGAAACAGGATAGCCGCGTTTGTCGAAAAACTGGCACATTGTCTCTGATTTTTCGGAAAAATCAGAGTCGTCACTACATAAACGACGAAGTCTGAGAAACTGTGAAAAAGGTATGGAGTTCTTGACGTGTGATGGATGTGAGGATGAATACAACAAGTAACTATGTGAATCTGTAGGTTTGTAGTAAACACTAGTACATAAGCCGTTGCCTTCAATTGAAATTTTGATGACGACTGGGTGACCGATTCCGAGAACACCTTCGCGATGTGGAAATAAATGACAAGGATGCATCCAAGCCAGTCGCTAGACACTTTAATCTTCCTTATCATTCTAAACAGCATATGGCAGTTTGCGGCCTTTCCTTACATCTAGGCAGTTCGGAAAGCCGTAAAACACTAGAACAAAAATTTATATTTCAAATCGGCACCCTTAATCCCCACGGAATCAACGAGCGCTTTTCATTCAACTAATTTATTCCTGTTTTCTCGTCACCATATTCCCACCAATGGCGTAGCTCCACTTTCTACATATATACCCACACACAACCCACAATTCCTCTAATCGCTCTGACGAAGGGCTAACGCTCGAAACGTCAGCTTTTTTACCCTTTACGGTGGCTAATTTACGTTTTCAACCCAGTTGTTAACACTAAATTACCTGCTTCAAATATACATTGAATGAGGACGGAAAGGCAGTAATGCACTACAGAAATTGGAGCCATGGGCCATGGAAAGAGCCCATGGTAATGCTGAAGGTTAGCACATGAAATTTGTGGTTCCCAAGTCATAGTTGAAATAGTAACTTAAAAGCTTACCTGATGTTTTCTGAAGTAGCATTGGTATTGACAATTTATAGGCCTGAAAAATAACATTGATGCTCCAAATAACTGAATGTTTGCTGACATTAGATTTAAGAATATGCTGGGTTTAAATTGATCCTCAATTTAAAATGTATCTCACTGCTTTTCCCTGTCTTTAAGATTGGGATCATAATGTGTACAAGTCAAAGAAGAATGAAATGAAAAGAGAAAGCCCTTATTAATGTCTATCAAGGAAATTTGAGCCAACAAATACATTGTTAGACATGGTTTGATGCTATTCTGGTTTAAAGATTAATTTTGTTGAATTTAACAGAGAAGTTGCAATTGTTAAATGTTTAAACCAGAGTAGTATCAAACCATGTTTGATTGCCCACCTGGCTGCCTTGTGAGCTTTAATATATCAAATTCATTGTTTGTCTTTTTTTGCTATACTCGAGTTTACCCTGAGGAAAGCCAAATTCTGTGACTCCTTCCCTAATTAAACTGGACATGGTGGTATTGAAGAGAGATATTCCCACAAAATATCCCAAGAATATGCCCTTAAAAGCATCTGAAGAGTGGGAATCCTGGTTAGCAAATACAGAGTTTAATCTATTATCAGTACCTGACAACTACACTTGGCCAGTGGATAAATTGAAGAATACAGCTGTTTTAGCCTCAAATGCTGAACTCCTACATGAACTTTTAGAGCTCAGAGAAAAGGAGATCCAGCCTATCACAGTGGTGAATAATAATTAAAATGCAGCAGTGGACACAAAAAAGCCAAGCCTTCAAATGGTCCTACAGATATAAAAGAGAAATAATTACAGGTGCCCATTACTCTAACCCCTTCTTCATCCAGTTATAGATTATCCAAGTCCAATTTTAAATGTATAATAATGTACACGATAAAATTACATGCTTCTGATTGGCTGAAAACAAGTTACTTCTCATGTAGCACAAATTCAAAGTTGTAACATGAGAGCAAATTATAAATAGTGCAAACACACTTTCAAAATTTTGTCTGTACATTATTAACAAGTAATAACACGAATTTTTCTTGCAATTTGGTCTATTAAGTACTTGTAAATTTTTCAAATACCAAAAAATTGCACTTGCCCTTCAGGCTTATGCAAAAATTTTGTTGTCTCTGGAAAACTTATTTGTGCTTATTCACACCAAACTGCACTGATAGAGTATGACACGGTTACATAATCCATTACTTATAATTAATCAAAGAATAAAATGATAAGAACAATTCATAACTGATACATCTCAGTCGAAATACGCACCTAAACAAGCAAATTCTAATGACATGTCTGTTGAATATTTCAGATTTACACAGGCCGTTACAGGAACCCGAGTGAAAGGGAAGCGCCTATTGAAATGTTAGACGATTTACTCGCTACTTTTCAAGTCAGTTGCTTTGTGGCTATGTACTTCGCCAATTACGATAAACTACCCTGCATTGGCAAGGCCCTGGCCGTCTAGGAGGACAATTTTAGGGTGCATTATTGGAAAGGTACATACTAGGGAAAATGGACTCCTCAGCATATTCCCCGACAAAAATCTAGACCATAGGTAGAGATCCTTCCTAAGAGCTGTATAGCGTGCAGTTCATTTGAGCTTACGGAAGACATCAAGCTAATGCCATCAACAAGAAAATTTTTCAAGGAAAGATATGTTGCTTTAAGGATAAATCAATCATGAGTTTTTTCCTTTACTCCCTTCCTCTCTGAAATTGGCCTTAGCTTTTTGTGTAAAGTTACATAGAGTATCGTAACACATGCGTAGTAACGTTGCTTTAGAACACGCATGTACTGGAATTGCGGATTAATGACTTGTGTGTTGCTTACTGACCTCTGCCGTCGTGGAGTTTACAATTAATTCTCTATAAGTTACAGAGTCGAGTTAAGTTCAAAGCTAGGTATTCTTTTTACTTTGACACTGTTCAGTAAGATGTGGTACATGAATCCGCCTACATTGTTGAAGTCTTGTATAGATCGAGTCATATCCAGTTGCCACTGTCTGTGGGGAAAATATATTTATTTATGGATGTTTATTAAGCAATCGATCTCAACCCAATCTCTCATCTCGAGGCCGTAGGTAGGACATATATATATGCATGCTCACTAGTTTTTCTAGTTTGAGCACTCTGGCATGGCTTAGATGATCCCACATATGTGAGATCACTTGAGGTGGCTATATAGTCTTTCCTCCATCCTAGCATCAGCACTGCACTGATGAGGCCCAGAAGGCCGAAACAGTACTGTCTGCAGTTAGTTATATATATATATATATATATATATA
>NC_142676.1:11207500-11245000 GCF_964200805.1 Pocillopora damicornis | reverse complement strand
ATCAAACCTCACAGGAACTCGATGAACAAAGACCATCTTTTGTCAGTGATTATTGACCTAGGTCGCCATACAGTTCTTCAAAATCCGTCGTTCTCCATCCCAAACACTCGCCTATGACAGGAAAGTGCATCAATAAAGTCAACTACTCTCGATCGAATTGACTGCCACAGAGTTCGAAGCGTCCAAATATCCTGTAAAATTGCCATTTCCTCCCATCCAAAAAGTTTCCAACGCGCCAGAATATCCCTTATTTTCCATGTTGAGTAAGTGACGAGACGCCATGTTGAAAACCATGACTGAAATAGTTAAACACGAGCAACGCTGATCTTCGAATCGTCGGCCATATTTGTTTATGTTCTTGCAGGGAAATAAATTAGTTCTCGGTCCTTTTCGGAATAAACATATGCCAGGCATTGAATGCAAATTCAGTAGTCTTAGCGCGAAAATTAAATTAAAGCAAATCAAAATTCTGACATCATGTCATCGCTCTGCCTCGAAAAATCCCAAAGATTTACTTGCAGGTCTTCTTTTCTTTTTCTCTTCATCAAATAGAAGATCTGCGGTGCTCAAATTGTATAAGTCATGGTACGTAACACTCTTCTTTGCAGATCGATTCGTGATCGCCGGCATATTGAATTCTCTTGATATTCTATTGTTCCGGAGTGTAATACGATATACCGCTGATAATTGTTAGCGGGCTCGAAATGTCCTTGATTTCTGGCGATGGATCAGGAATCGATCGGTGTGTTTACCTCATAAACGTGACCGCTGACCAGCCGCTGAGTGAAAACAGGATAGCGCGGGGTGGGGTGGGTGGCGGCCTATCGTCATAAGATATTCGAATACATGCTTAAAAAGCTTCAGGGCTATCAGTCTAAACAATGAAGGCATGCTTCGTGGTACAGACAACTTTTATTTTATTCTCATAACTTTCTCCTTTAAATTAGAGCTGGTATTAATTAATAGAGTTATCAATATATTTTTAACCGAGGTACCCATATAACCTTTTTGCCTGTCATCAGTGGTATAAAATAAGGTGTATTTTGTACACCTAAGAATGAGTGTAGGCAACTTTGACTTCTGGCGAGATGAAGTGGATGGTTCAAAGGACCCCCTGAGACTTTTTTCAGGACTATGACTGAGATTTGTTTATAACTACGATAATCGTCATCAATAGCGAACGATGCTTTTTACCCATTGTTGTCATCATTATCGTTATCACGCCGGAAGAAGTATAAAGCCGGCATGTCGCCTCACCTAACTACACAGAAAATTGTTCTCTCTTTTGCTCCCCTTGGTTCCTGGAAACTGTTACTATTAAGACGATCAACAAGAAAGCCTTTATAATTATTGAAACTTTTGATTAACAGAATGTAAGAAAAAATCGGTGGGGAGAGTTCTTCGCGTATCTTATAACCTGAACGATAGTTTTCAGTAAAACAAATACCCCTTAATTCAATTTACCTTAGTTGTCTTGTGTTTAAAAGTGGCGTTTCTGGGGACCGTAGATTCTTCTCTGATTCTTCTTGTCTCAGCCAAGACTCACTATCATCAACTTTTTTCTTGTGCCTCTCACGGCATGGGACACAGAGAGCTGAGGTAAGCGATTGCAAATTTCTCAGTTAAAGTAAAGCCCATTAGCATACATCAGGAATTGAAAGCCGTGATGCACTATTTACTTTTACTATTCTTAATCAAATAAGGGGTGTTTTAGTCTGCAAATTTAATCATACTGGTTAATGAGAATCATACAAACTGAGGAAAACTGACCGTAAATAATTGTGAACCGTACGCATGAATAAGTGTAATGCGTTGTCAGGTGATTTAACCTTCTACAAAAAAATTATTGATTATCAACCAAGCAACATTGTACATATTTCCATCTGCAATTAAAAGCACTTACACGTAGATCTATGTTTTTTCAATGTGATGTGTACTTAAGTACCCTTCAACTAATAAAGAATTTCTTCTCTTTTCGGGCAGATATGTCACGTGACAAAAATATATAACAGAACTGTTACTGAAGACTACCTGATTCAACTGGAATAATAACTCCAAACAGCTTTTGAATGTCCTGAGACATATGCAAGGTAATTACATCTCTGCCTTGGATACGCTTCCTGACACCATCATGATCAGGATACTGACATGTTACCTTTGCACTTCTCCAAAACTTCCCCAAAGTGTGGCGATACCTATAGCAAATCCACATTTTTTTTTTGTTTATCTTCCTGAGCGAGGTGAAATAGGCCAATCCTTGCCAAGATTAGCTCATTTTCACCTAAGACCTCTTTAGACAGGTGGCAGCTTATCAAATGATGTTTTACTTCATCATTGCATTCAGACAGTCGTACCAAACCACTTAAGCCACGCGATCAACTAAAGTTTTTTCCATCTTTGCTATTCAAAAAGCAGTCCTGAGACATAATGAACGTCTCGCTAACGAACGACTTCTTCCTGTACTTTTAATTGTTTCCAACACGATACAAGTTCGGGAGATCTAAAGGAACTCACTATAACTTTATATACTCGATACGATTTCAATTTCCGCGTCAAAGGAGAAGCCTACTGTGGTCAGTGGTTACGCTCGTGAGGTAAAGAATGGGTTTGTGACTTTCTTGCTCAATTGAAAGACTCGCGTCACTCTTATGAAATGGTTGAACGGAATACAGACTTCGAGCAGTCTCTTATTTTTCTTAAAGATAGTGAGGTCACGCGTATCCTGTGAGCATGGAGAAGCTGCCAGACGCGAGACTCGTGTCTCGCGTCTTTGCCGCTCCATGCTCTCAGAGTTGGGCGAAGACAAGACACGCTATTTCTGGTGCGATACAAGAGGTTCAGTGGTTATCTCGATTATCTAAACATATTTATTTACGTGGTAAAGATTTGTTTGTAAATCTATAAATTAATGCTAGTCCTTTTTGGAACGAAATGTTTTTGAAAGAAAACAAGAATACTATGTAAAACAAAAGTTGCCTGCAACACGAAGCATGCCTTCACATTAAGACTGACAATCCTAATGTTTATCATGATACATTAATGCATATGTTCAAATGTTCCCAAAAATCTTCTGATAATCTGCCCGCACCCACCCCTCACCCCGCCCTCACCACTGAACCGTACTGTTTTCACTCAGCGGCTGGTCAGCGATCACGTTTATGAAGTAAACACGGCGATCGCTACCTGATCACCGTTCTTGTCGATCCGAATGTCAAAATACCAGCGTGATATTGCCGCGAAGATGAAGCAGTTATGTAATTTGATTTGTACTTCACATTTGAGTCGAAGCTTGGGTGGCACAGGTTATTTCTTACGGTGGAATCGACGAGGGGAATTCGAACACTAGTTGTAGTGTTTGAATTGTTGGAAGAAATGGTCGCGAGGGGATGGTAAGTTTAGCGAACAATTTCAAATTTTGCAGCTTGAATTGAAAGTAAAGTTCATTTGAATTGCTTTCGTATGTATTTCTGACGGTTTTAGATCTACCTGCTTGATTTATTACGCTTCATGTTGACAAGTCCCTCAAAATGGCGGCCAAACTTGTAGATTGCCAAAAATTAGGTAAGTTCACGGAGTTATAAAGTTCTCGTAAAGGTCGGGCCGCAAAGTTTTTTTTTTTCTGTAGTTACCTTTTCTATGGCACCTACTTCCTAGCTATGTTAGTTGGATCAGTTAAGAACGCCTCACTTTTTCCAAAATTTACTTTGAATTTGATCGGTTTTGGCGTCTGTGATTTAGGCGAACCGATAAGGTGTCATTCAAGTCTTCCTGTTTCCTTAATTGAAACGTGATTTTTACGAAAGTCGCCTCGATAGATAAGATAAAGTCAACATACATGGCTATGGTATTTTTTTTTTGCTGAGTTTCTTAGTTTTTTGTAAGTTGTCCTCCAAAGTTGTATGAAATTAAAGTCTTGAGAATTCTCATGATAAGCCTTTGCTCGAGTGAAATTTAATTTCCGTAAAACTCTGAAAAATAAAGAGATCCGATCAAACTGATTGTTGTTTTAGTATAGGAACATGAATGTCTTACAACACACAAGAAACGAGCGAAATCCGTGTCTCAAGCAAAATCGACCGGACCGCTCTTACAGAGATACTCTCTTAAACGCTTTCCAAACTATTTTGTGTTTACCAAAATAGCGTTTTCTGTGAAAAACGGACCTTTTAGGCATATTTTTCATATAGATTCCGCAAAACATCGTGCTTTTTCCCAGAGACGGTGTAATGTTGGCTTTAAAGCATCACTATTTAGGCAAAAAATGCGGAAATTTCCCTTTTGTAAAAAAATTAAAATGCCTCAGTTTTCACGGATTAAGAAAATGCGTTGCTTCAAAAGAGCAACATTTTGTATAATTCAACGGAAAGTTAAATGTAGGTGCGTTTTACTCAAAAAAATGTTCAATTTTTAACCGCGTTGGTTGTTAACTCTGGTAAAAGTGCATATAATACTCTGCAAGTTTGAGAATGGAACGATAAAGTCTTTGATTTTAACCCTTAATATGTTTAAGCGGTCTTTTTCCCATAGGTAGAGTATTATGTTAGAAACAATTTTGAATGGTATAGTGTAGTATTAATTCAGCTGATTGAATTGCCAGCTGCAAGAAAGATGAGAAAGAAATATAGTGAGTTAAATTCACATTGAAGATGAGTTGTATCGACTAAGAGGAAAAATCAAACTGTTACTGTCGAAAAAGAAGAATTTTTAAATGGGATATTCTTCGATGATTATTTCGCGAACGCTATTGTTTAAAACTCCTGCTTCGTCCGCGTAGCCTCAGTTTCCGTTTTGTTGTTATTTATTATTATCTTTTTTAATTCCCTTAATTCCCCGCTCTCTACATTACCCCTGAAAACCATGTGAAGGCTCCTTCTCTTACCAAGTAGTGCTATTAATTCTTGTTTGATTTCGTTGCATTAACAACGGTAAACATTGATTGTTCCATCAATAAATGAATGAAAGAAAAAAAATAGTAACACAAAAATATGATATGCGCTATTTTGGCAATTTTCAGAAAGTTCGTTGCGGGTAAAAAGACTTCTCCGAATAGCTAAAAACACTCATTTCTTTATCAAATAAAATTATTTAGGTACATGAATTATTTGATTTATTTCTTGATTTTGTCCATGACAGGTAATAATATAGTTGGTGACTTAATTAAAAATGGCAACCAGGATTTGCACCATAATTTCAAAGTACTATACGCATCTCATTTCCCTTTAAACGTAAAAAAAGATCGTTTCCTTTTACTGTGGATCGATGGTTGCGAGAGGCTGGGGTCAAATGAGTCTGGATTAAAAGTTTGTTTAGGTTCAAACGGTTTCTTTATTTGGAGAAACGTATTCTTTTTGATGGATCCTAACTTCTACACTTTTCTGTTTCGTTTCCTTGAAATCGATGTTCAAAAATGGCAAATAAATTATAAAGCTAACATAGCAACAATGCAGCTACAAAGAAACATTTTCTTGCTCTATCTGCCATTAACTCGAAAGTAATATAGGTAACCTCTTTAATTATAAAAAATGATCAAAACAAATTGAGAAACATGAGCTCGTACATTGTTTTGACAACATTTTCGATGGAATACACGAAGTAATGTAAATCCATTTAAGGTATGCTGATAGACTTTCACTTGAACAAAAAAATCAACTAATCCTCCTCAAAGATTTCATTTGCAGAGAAATATTCCTTCAATACATTTTTTACGGTCATTTTTTTAACTCTTGCGCCACCATGATGCTGAATTAAATTTCCATAAACCATAACACATTTAGATTTTCTATGATACTATGATAATTGAAACTCACCTTTTTATTTCTTTCTCATCTTCTTACTCCTCACAAAATCGGAATTTAATGGACTCATTTCATGAAATTCGTTCTTTGGAGCTTCTTATCGATAAATTAAACGCTTGCTTGTTGAGTCTGATAGAGGTAACTGTTTTGATAATGAAATGGAGAAAAAAACAGCTGAGGGATTACGAAGGAGGACTCTTCCCTCTTGAGATTCAATATGATCATAATATTAACTACAGTAACGATGAAAATATTTAAAAAGTCAATAATTTTACCTACAACATTATTCCATTTTCAACAATGCCTGCATTGTGGTAATTTCAGAAAACATCATTATGCCACTTTCTAACAAGGCTACATTTAGCCTATAACAAGGCTGCATTTAGCCTATAACAAGGCTGCATGGTAATAAAAAATTATCCATCACGATTATCATGACACACGGGAAGTTCTTAGAATAAACAATGGCTGTAGGGTAATGTAACAAAGTTTCATGATGCCAGCTGTTGTGCATGTATAAAAGCGAAAATCAGGAAGCCATCAAATTAATTCTTCATTTTCACAAGCTAGGTTTACATCTATTCATTTCTTTAACGCTCGATTTTGTATTGAATATAAAATTGTAGGAAAGTTGCGTGACCTATAGCTACATAACTTTTTTTCTTAGACCACTTTGTTTAAAGCAATTCTTTCAGGTCCAATTTATCTTAAGCAGAAACGATTTGAATATCAGTGTGCGTATCATTTCGGAAATTTCATTTATCTATCCTAAAAAGGGAGGACAATATGGATATGAAATACGTCGTGGAAGTGAATTTGCCGACGTGTAACACGCCTGCATAATTACAACTGTTTTTTATTAATTTTCCATGATGTCAGACCACAGAATGATGTGACAATACTTTTTTTTATGGAAATTGAGAGGCAAATTGTTTCTGAACCGAGCAGCATTCTAAACAAACATTTGTACTTGTATAAACTAAGACAGAACAAACAGCTGACATACGAAATAGTTTGACTGCCATTGGTTTAACCGGCGACAGCTTTATTTTCATTGTTTCAAAATTCCCATGTTATAATAAATACTATTAAGAAAAGAATTTGTTTCTTAAGCATACGTTAAATGGGTCAGAACTTTTCTAATCGCGCTCTGTATCATGTATTCTGTTTTTGTCTCCCTTCTCTTATTGGAGCTCTGCTCTATGATACAACGGGCTGTCAGATCACAAGGTTAGTTTTAATATGACTCATGTTCAATTTATCTTACCTTTGGTTTGAGTTATCTTCATTTTTTTGGGAAACGATTTATTCAATCATAAGAATTCGTCATTGAGTCAAAAAATTAACTTTATCCTCATATATTTACTGAACAAATGTTAAAAATTTTCAGTTATCAACCTACAACCAGTACTTTGAAGAAGTATGACATTTTCGTGTGCGTATGTGTATCAAATTAGAATTTTACAGAACGAAGCACAGACGATTATAAAATCGATGTCAGAACTTCTGCCGAAGAACTTGAACCCCCTTAGTCGTCTTCTTCCATTGACTCAAGCTGTCCAGAAATTGCTTCTCGTCTTTCCAAAGATACTAGCCTTCAAAATAAGGACTTAAAGTTTTTAGATTGAAAAATGAAAATGCCCAGTGTTAATAATGGGAAAAAGGAAAGCCCAACAGTCAAGGAGACACATTTAAGGTCCTTTCGATCGGCCCAGTGGAGATGTTACTTTTAAACTTAGGATGAAAGTCAGGTGAAAGCAAAACAGAAATGAAATAATTTTAAATTTACGAGCAAAAGATAATTTTTGTCGTGTTTACATACTCTGATCTTAAAGAGGCTCCATTGGTTTTCTGGTCGATAATAGCGCGCACGCGCCAGCGTAATGTTTTCTTGGAAATTTTTTTATGTTTTCGCTTTTCAAGGTCAATAAGAGTCATCAAAAGGCAATGAGCAAGGTTTGGATTATCGTTTCCTGTAGTAAATATTATAAAAATTATTTCTGTTATTAAGCTAAGGCTCCATCAAGGGACGCGTTCGCCAATGATAACTTGGCTTTGTCTCTGACTTTATTCAATTTGCTTCGGTGAAATCTCTCAAAATTTACATAATTTTTTTTAAATTGTCTAGCCGATCATTTAAAAGCCGAAAAAAATAGCGGTTACAGAAGTAGTATCCCCGCTATTTGCAATTTCGTGTTTCTTTCCTCTATCTCAAATTTGTTCTCAGGGAAACAGGGGCTAGGAAGGGTACAAATATGTTTAACGGTCCAGCAAATCCTAAGAAATTCTATTGTAGAAAACGCTATAAACTTACTCGAAACGTCCTTATTTTCTTTGTCGCAAAACATCATGTAACAAAATAGAACTTCGCTAACATCGGTATCTAAGTATGCTTAAACTTTCCATCTGTCGCGTCATCTGTTGCCTTTTGGCAACCTTTCCCACGGTGTTTTCTTTTTCATTGAGTTCTTTCTCAGGCCTTTCTCAGTTCTTTCTCTCCTTCAAGAAGGCCTATGAATATTATAGGTGAAGTTGCTGGAAACCCTTGATTCTATCACATAAAATTGTATCGTGTTAAACTGTTTTTAACACACCTTTTCAGATAATAATCGTGCGATCAAGCCGCCGTGCTATGTTCGCACCCAGATCTTGCCCTATAAAAAAACCCTGTGGAGTCTCCTTAACACCCTCGACACTATCGAGGGTTTGTATATCTCCTTTCTTGTAAATTTTTTTTTGCAAGATAGAAATAAAGTAGACGAAGATAAAAAAAGTTCAAGTCTGACACAATAGGTAATGGAATATCACTTATCACATTTTCCGTAATTCTTAACATGTCATAATAAGCAATAATGTTACGTTTCATATATTTATTATTTCCATGTCAAAGACGTCTGCATCGTAGACCAGTGTCGTAATTTGGAGTTCGGACCTGAGAAAGCATTTGGCGGGAAACGCCTCATAAACCACACAATTCGCACCGTAGAAATTCCAGTTTCCAACTTCTGTGAAAACATGTGTTATATGGAGCCCGACTGTGTCAGCATTAACCTTTATACACGGGCAGATGGAAATGGAAACCATAAATGTGAACTGAACAATGCTACTCATGAAGGACACGAAGGAAAGTTGATAGAACAAGAAATGTATGTTTATCACGCAGCTGAGGTAAATATTACTTTCAATTTAAGATTCAGATTGGTGTACTGTTTTTCTTTTGTAAATTCATAGTCTCAAGTTTACCTTGAATTACAAACTCTTTCATGACGCTAGCAATAATATTGTGTCTGTGCTCTTCACCAAAATCTCCTCAAAGACAAAGCATTTTAAAGTTATTGGAGAAATATAGAAATAAAAGGACAACTATGGTGACAAGGATAACGATGGCGATATTGATAGTAACGATGACAATGACAACTGTTTGTTTCTTCTGTTAGAGCAATTGTGTTGAAAATCCTTGTAAGAACAATGCTACTTGTCAAAGCGGATTTACTAAGAAAGGTTTTCGGTGTCTGTGTATCGCTGGATTTGAGGGTCCGATTTGCGAAAGAGGTAAACACAACTTTTATGATGATATCTTTAGACTTTCAGTTTAACAACAACAAGAAAAAACTTTATTGCTGCTTGTTAATTGTGTCTCAAACAATAAAATAGCTTTCTCTGTACTCATGTAGCTCAAACCGCTCTTACTAGTCACTAGGACAAAGGGCCTTTGTTGCGGTTACTTCACCAACACCACTCGATGGCGAAGTTTTCTTTTTTTGTCATTTCTTCTCGTCATCTCCTATCTCCTTATTCGTCTTGACATATTTTCTCCTGAGCTGCACTGAAAGTGAAAAGAGACAAAAGTAAAATAGATGAACCACAAGCGAAAAGATAATTAGCCACCTGTAGAACTTTCGGGATTAAAAAAGAGGGAATATGTGACTGTTTCGCAGCTCATCAGCACTGTTTGTGACTTACAAGTTGGCTGTGGGTCGACTCATTTTGAATACATTTTTTTCACTCTGTACAAAGTAAAATGAAGTGTAGTGATCACGAGAAAATAAAAACTACGTTTACCATATTAAGAACAGTATGTGTAGGAGGCCTACCTGATTATTCTTGTACAGTTGTTAGTGCTTCAATTTTTTTTTTCAGTACGATAATTTTGTTTTCATTTATTTATTTATTTATTTTTTGTTCAGACATCAACGAATGTGTTCATGGGCTACACAAATGCAGTTCTGATGCGTTTTGCAGCAATACTAAAGGTTCCTACAATTGCACTTGCAAACATGGATTCACGGGAAATGGACGAGAATGTAAAGGTAGGCGTTGGATTTATTACCAATTATGTGATGAAAAAAATAAAGCTTGCATTTGCAAATTATCCACAAAGGGGTGGTAAGAAAATTTATAGAGAAACTGAACGCGAGAAGAGATACATATAGACGAAACCACATTGAAAAAATTTGTTCTTAATCACCAAAGTGTTTTTGCATCAGTTGGAATCAATGTACTCATCATTGTTTGTTGGTTTCATTCATCTTTTGGATTAAAAAAGAGGGAATATGTGACTGTTTCGCTGCTCATCAGCACTGTTTGTGACTTACAAGTTAACTGTGGGTCGACTCATTTTCAATACATTTTTTTCACTCTGTATAAAGTAAAATGAAGTGTAGTGATCACGAGAAAATAAAAACTACGTTTACCATACAAAGAACAGCATGTGTAGGAGGCCTACCTGATTATTCTTGTACAGTTGTTAGTGCTTCAATTTTTTTTTTCAGTACGATAATTTTGTTTTTATTTATTTATTTATTTTTTTCAGACATCAACGAATGTGTTCTTGGGCTACACAAATGCAGCTCTGATGCGTTTTGCAGCAATACTAAAGGTTCCTATAATTGCACTTGCAAACATGGATTCACGGGAAATGGACGAGAATGTAAAGGTAGGCGTTGGATTTATTACCAATTATGTGATGAAAAAAATAAAACTTGCATTTGCAAATTATCCACAAAGGGGTGGTAAGAAAATGCATAGAGAAACTGAACGCGAGAATAGATACATATAGACGAAACCACATTGAAACAATGTATTCTTAATCACCAAAGTGTTTTGCATCAATTGGAATCAATGTACTCATCATTGTTTGTTGGTTTCATTCATCTTTTGTTGAAGAGACTGTCGCATGGTTACAGAAACCTATTTGATGTTCTCAACAACAAATATTAATGATGTTCAAATCAAATACGAATATCAAGTAATGCTGCTGACCTTTTAAATCTTTTATATATTTTCGTCAATTGTTGGTCGGCTTTATATCTGTAGACATCAATGAGTGTGTCGCAAGGTCACACTCTTGCAGCCCTGATGCCTATTGCAACAATACCAAAGGCTCTTGCAACTGTACATGTAAACCTGCTTCACTGGGAGTGAAAGAGAATGTGGGGGTGAGCGTTACTTTTGAGAATATTGAGTAAAAGAGGCGGATTTTCTAATTTGGAACTTTCTGATAAAACAAAAACTACGTTTATCATATCAAGAACAGTTTGTAAAGGAGGCCTACCCATGCATTGTTGTTTTTACAGTTGTTGGTGCGTCTATATATATATATATATATATTTTTTTTTTTTTTAACGATAATTTGTTTTTAGTTATTTGTGTATTTTTTTGTTCAGACATCAACGAATGTGTTCGTGGGGTATACAAATGCAGCTCTGATGCATTTTGCAACAATACCAAAGGGTCTTACAACTGTACATGTAAACCTGGATTCACTGGAAATGGACAAGAATGTAAAGGTAAACGTTGGGGTCGAAATGTAGAGGAAAATCAGCTGGCGAAAAGTCTAAGTAAGAATTTTGATACACTGGCGATAGCACTCCTCTTCTTCTGAGCCTTGCAACCCTTATAAGTTTCTAAGGCCCTCTTCCGTGGACTGCTTTAAAACGTTTGCAAACTCAGATTTTTTAAAAATCCTTGCAATGAGAAAATGGCTGAACTCGGTTTTCGCATAAAATCACGATTCATGAACCTTGTGTCTGTGTCTGCGCGATCTCCCTCATTCTTTGGCTTCAGAAGACAACTCAGATCTCGGTTTTAATATTTCTATAGATATTATACTCAACCTCATCAAGTGAACTGCTTATTAGCTTAAACTTTTCTTCGACTTTGAAGAAAACATACATGCTGCCAAGTAAAGTGAATGAAAACTGAGAAATTTTCCAACCAAAAAACAGAGCTTGGAACGTGAAAAAAATTTTTCTGTCATCAGATTGCAGTCAATATAGTTTCCCAATGATGGATTAAAATGTAGTTTAAAAAAATTCAATCTCTTCTAATCAAAGATATTTTTAAACTTCTTGCAGGAGCTTCCTCGTGTAAAAGAATTCATGACATGGAAGTAGAATTGATTTTGATATTATTTTCATAGTATACCAAATATCGCACTTGCCCGCATATAGTTTAAGCCCATCACGGCACCGAATATACCCCAATTTTCAAACCACATTCCATATGTGGAGAAAGTCATCCTTTGAACCTTGATCCATTTCAGTGGAGTGCATTATTGTCCTCACAGAAGAGGTGGAAAATATCCTTTACCTTTGCACACCTGTTTGATTCAAGGACACATAACCGAGCATTGTTATTATAAAGGCTGGTGTTTATGTTCCGCAGATATTGACTTCTGAAGGATCAACTTTTCATTTTCTTATTTGTTGAATCGTTATTATTATCACTCAGTATCTTTCCCATTGTTATTTTCATTGCCACCGTTGTAGCTATGACAATTATTTTTAAAAGCTCAAGTTTTATTTCACCACCGTTGTCTTCATTATTAGTTGTGTTTCTTTTTTTCCTTTTCATTCAAAAGATCCAATGTGAGTGGTGTGGTTACCCTTCTTGTTGACTCCCAACCATTGTCCGTTTTCTGTCACATGGGAAATTTTGGATGTGGAGATGGAGGATGGACACCAGTTATGAAAATTGACGGCAGAAAGGTGCATACACTGTAAAATTAAAAGAGTTGATTTGGCCCCAAAAATGGGGCCAAAACGAGTGAGTCCAGTTTGGCACTCGCTTAGGGTCAATTCGGCCCCATTGAAATGGGGCTGTTTTTGGCACCAATTTTGGGGCTGAATTGACCCCGTTATAGGGGCCAAATTGGACCATGTGAAGGGTGAATTTGAAAAATACAGGGGCCACTTTGAAATTTATAGGGGCCAAAACAGCCCCTGAAATTTCAGCCCTCCCACAAATGGCCCCTTTAAAAAGAGCCAATTCAGCTCCAATGTGGGCCACTTCAGATGTAGAGGGCTCTTTCCTCTCCATGCTGATTTTCCCCCTTACATTCAAATAATGAAAATAAAAGCACATACTTTATCTTTCAAACACTCATTTATTAGGTTCTAGATATTGTTTATGTGAAAACCTTTTATGCTACCTGATTTTACAGTTATTAAGAATCTTAATTGTGGTATAAAACAGACAAACTTTGAAACATCAAGTGAAAGAATATAACATACATACATATTTAACATTAATTCAACCATTTTCTAAAATAGATCTCTTCCCTAAATCAGTATACTTCTTAACAGTGCAAGCATTGCAAGAAATTACACCCAAGAGACACTTGTGAGTAAAGCTTCCCTTTTCAATAACTTGGCAAATGTGGTAATGTAAAGCAGCTTATAATTAAGACTGATTTAAAGTACAGAAAATTATCAAAATAAGACAGAGGCAACAAATGGTCCAGTTCCTGCACAAGAATATAGATCTTGTTTGATTTGTGCATATGAAAAACAAAGAGCCTTAGAGCAGCAAAGAGTATTCTTCCAGTGGATGTGAGAATACATGCACTCATATTGCTACTTTAGATATTATCAAAATATAAACTATCAGCAAGTACTACCGCAGGCACTTGCCAAGTCATTGAAAATAGAGGAAACAGTGACAAGAGTCTGCTTGTGCCCAATTTCAAGCAATGCTTGCTCTAAAAAAAGTCAAAATTGCCTTTGACCGATTGTAAGAAAATATAAATGAGCCAAGTAACCCAATGAGAGCATCAAGAATCTTTTCTTGTGAGAAATGACAAATTACACTTCCCTCTGTTACTATATTCAGGTGATTGATGTATTGAAGATCTCCAACAATTAAAATTTGTGCTGGACATAATCTCTGATTGCTGAATCAACATCAGCTACTCTATGCAATAAAAACAAGTTTTACAACCACATTAAAATCAAGCCAAAGTGCAAAAAGTGCCTGTAGCCAGAAAAAAAAAAGAATATATAGATACACACTTAAGTTAAAGAATTAAAGAGGACGCATCAATTCTCTGTGACTGAGTTTTGTGCCTAAGTGCTTATCAGACAGAAAAGTTCTGTCTGACAAGCGTTTAGGTGCGAAATTCAGAGTCACAGAGAATTGATGTGTCCTCTTTAATTCTTTAACTTATGTATACTTAGCTCTGCTACCACAACATTGAGCACTTTATGCCAAGGTAGACTCTACCCCCACATTGACATATATATATATATATATATATTGTTTTTCTAAAACTATAAGCTAAAACACCAGAAATGGAAGTGGAAGTTTAGCTCAATGTGTGTAATTTGTCTCCCATTCAAGACTTGAAAAACTAATGTATGACTCCCAAAATATCTGAAAAAAATCAGCTATTCTATGTCCAATATTTATCTAATGGTTTGACAACAGGAATATTTTAAAAAATTGCAAAATCAAAAAAACTAAACAAAAAGGCAAAATTAATACAACCCCAAAGTACTTGAACCTTTGTATCTGGACTTCATTGGCAATGGGCTCAGAAATTTTAGCTGTTCATCTTAGTACCAAAGTAGCAGTTTTTGGACTTGTACCTCCAAAATGGTCACAACTTCATTAAATGCATGTGATGACAAACACACAAGAACAAAGGTCATGAACTTAAAAGGTGAGAGTGATTATTTTGCAACTTTTTAGTTTAAGGCAAGAGATTCAGCACCACAAAATTGTCTCTCTTCACTGCAAGCAGAAGACGTGAAGCAATAGATTTTTAGACCATACCAATCCATTCAGTTTCCAAGTCAACTTAGTCTAGTATCCTGCTAACAATACAAGGATACTCTGCAATAATTTTTTTTTTTTGCAATCCACTGTTGCTCAGAGTACTTTAGGCTGCTGATGAGATATCCCTTCTGGGTATCCAACTCTACTGAGGCAGAGAACTGTACAAAAAAACAAAAAAATGAGCAAATTAATTTGTTATTGGAGAACAGTAAATTTTTGCGACTACAAACTGTGCATAAGAAGTAAAAACACAATAATGGTGATCATCAATGATGTATTTTCACCAAACTGTATATGTACTTATCAAGAAAAGAAATCATACCTCTATGCACTTCAGTTTTAGTTCAGTATTCATGAATAAATAAGGATTGCTTGTAGACTTAAAAAACAAAACAAAGAAAAGTTTCTTACCCTCGATGGTAGTTGGAATTTTGAAAGCCATTCAGGAGGAACCTGTAGGTAAATATTTGTTTTCAAAAAAATTAAACTGTCTGATAACATCCTATCAATTCTCTAATTTTTTAATTTACCAGATTTAAAAATTGGGTTTACTTTGTTTTATGCATGGTGCAAGTAAATACATATCTAATATATTTCAATAAAAATAAAGCAAATCTCGCCATTTTTGTAGGTGCAATCCCCGAGATTTGTCATCTTTAACTGACCAACTGGCACCTTGTGTATTTTCCTTTAGGATATAATCGAAAGAAAGTAATCGATAATGTACTCTTCACCATCCTGCTAAGTTTAATATACAAGAACTTACTTAGACAGTGCTCAGTTCTGTCGCCTCGTCCGTAAAACAGAGATCCTTGGGCGATCTACCCTTTTCTTTCGATGCCAATGTCACCTCTAAATTTTCATAATCGCTGATGTTATCTGAATCATCAATCGACGTTTGAACCGTCTTACTCGAAGGACTTGATTTTGCACGCTGAAAGAGTGAGAGCCAAAAAATCAGCTTAAGTGGATGCAAACAAAGACATAGACATAAAAATATCAGTTCATCTTTTCAAGAAAAAGATTAAGAATTCAGAGTGAGAGATCCTAAAATCAGAGAATCTTGAAATAAGTTAAATCCATCTTGTGCAAATGCATTATTCGAACTGTAACCGTCTCTATCTCTCGGCGCCAAAATTTGATCACGTGACTTTAGTTGCGAAACCGCTGAGACTGAACAAGACTCGCGAGAAGAGGCGAACCATTCATGCGTCAAATTCTCTGGTGGGAAAATTAATTATCGTACCGACGAAGAACTCGTGTCATCTCTAGGTTCAGCGTTCATTGCAATCAATTTCTTGAGCTTTAGACGCTCTTTTATAATAGGGATGTAGTGCCTTGGTAAGTCTGCATCTTGGGCGATTGCAAGGAGATCTTGGCCATCGCAACCGTCTTTTTCTGCAAGATAAGATACGAACAAAGATCAATGGAGCGGTCAAGTTTGTGAATGTAAAGTTGCAGTAAAATACGTTGTTAAGAAATTTCTTTTGCCTACCTTTCCTTTCTTAAGTCTCATTCCATGCGACTGTAGCCAAGAAACAGCCTCTTCAGCGACGAATTCGCTGCTATAATTCATTATTGTTTCTGACGCACGTGGTCTAGGTTCGACTAATGCCATCACAGGCAGCTCACGGTCACGTCTCGAGAAAAAGCCAACGATTAATTCGTTGTGTGACTCGGTGTTCAGTTACGAGAGGAACCGTTGAAAATTTGAACACTTTATAAGGAATAGTATAGGGAACGAAATATGGTCGAAAAAAGAAAATTATTTTTATATTTTCTTTTTTTTTTCAAAAATTGTTTGTTCGTTGGGGCCAAATTGGTCAATCCTACTTGGCTCTTGGAAGGGCCAAATTGAGAAAAAGTTCCAAAGTAGAATTCATAGGGGCCAATTCAGATTTTGGAGGGGTCGAAATGGTACCTATCCCGCCCATTTTGGCTCAAATAGTCCAAAACGAACCTTGATGGGCCAAACTGGCCCTCGAGAAATTGGGGCCAATTTGGCTTTTGGGGTCAATTTGGCTCTTTTCATTTTACAGTGTACTTTTATTAAATAATTCCTCTCTTGTATAAACCCGCTCTCTTTCAAAACTTTGCAAGTTAAAAAACTAGCTTGTTCCACATGTGTGCCTTTTGTTTTTTAATCGAGAAGGTAATGCACGAGGAACAGACGTTGTTCAACGTAAATTTCAAAACTTGTGTGTAATGACTGAAAAAGAATGTCTTAATTATCTTAACATATTTGTCTCTGGTATCATGTAGCAGCTAGATAAAAAATATACAGCATCGGGATCATAATTCGGTTAAAAGCAGATCCACTACAGGACGTCGACAGCAGAAAACCCATCAATTCGGAGAAAAAAATTTAAAAAATTGATTGCTTCTCTATTTCAGACCACCTTCCGTTACCATGCAGGTTATTGGAGTAATTACGGTGAAAAAAAATTAATGCATCATTAAATATCCATTTAACAAAGTGTGATTATTTTATAGTTATAATTAGTGATCCTGACCAGAATCTTATCTTATGGTTTTGATCAGATCGACTAAACAACAGCTTTCTTTTGAAGCAACAGATAACTTAAAGGTCAAATTGCTTGTTATTGTAATTACTGATATTGTTTACAGAACGAGAACAAATGAGCTCTTATCCTTTTACAGGAAACCTTCCGTTTTGAAAAATCTTACTGGACTGATAAAAACGAGTACAACCCTTCAGGAGGAGAGACTGGGTTTGACGAACAAGAATCAAAGCTACCCACCTACTGGAACACATCCTTCTCCAAGATCTGTCTTGGAATGAAGATCAACCAACAGCTCAGATTTATTGTTGTCAACAGGCTGGCTGACTCTCTGCACTCAATAATTGCTGATGGCCAATACCGAAACACGTCGCTGGGTCGTGACGAGTGGAAAAAGTTGATTGGCAGCGACGCCTCTTTACAGCACAACTGTAACAAGGAAGGATTTAATGCCTTTTGTGGTCGAACTGATCGTTCTAAAGTCAGAATTGGTATTGTTAGCAATGACGAGAACCACTGCAACTCGTGCAACTCTTTGATTGGATTTGGTACGGGAAGTCACCCTACTGACGCAAAATCTTGTGGAAACGAGGCAAAAAGAAATTCAGATAATGGACATAAGAGTATCAAAGCCATAGGGTACATATTGGTGCAATAAAACTACACTGTTATTTAAAGTCCGTAAACCACGCTTGTTTCACCTTGGAGACATTTTATTCCGACAAAACAGTCCAGGCAAACGGTCGTGAAAAAGCCCTAAATATACAGTAACTACACATTTAAACTATTAAAGAGATATGTAGACATCCCCAAATCTCGTATACTTTAATATACAAGGATATTTAAGTCGTTTTGTAATGAAATAATAACGAGCTCAGCTATATCAGACAAAGTTTTAAAATATTTCCCAAAAAAAAGATTGAATTGTGATTAATTGCCCCTTACCTTTTGTGCAACAGAAACAGCAGTGGTCCCTCGAAAGCCATCGTTCTTGTTCTCCTAAAAACTACATTGTTTTAGACTAGAAATGACGAAAACGACTCGAATATTCACTGGCATTAAGTGATCATCGAGCTCAAAATTTTCTACCAGTGACAATGTCTTGCTCTTGGAACATGGAAATGTTAAAATCCACGTCTTTGAATACTGAATTCGAACTGATTGATCTTGTGTCCTTTTGTCGCTGGTAAAAGAGTGGAAAACCTTAAAATAGACTCGGATTCTATTGGTTACAGTTTGATGTTTTAGTACATGTAGTGCCCGTTTTTTAGCGTGATTTCCCAAAAATAGTTAGAACATAGTAGTTAAACTTTTTCAGCCAAAAAGCAATTCTAGTAGCATGACCGTGTCAAAAATCGTAATCAAAAGTGCTTGCCACGGAGGCGCACTGGTGAAGTGCAAAAATAAGTATTACTCTACACATCTTTATTCAAGCAAAACCTAAAAACCAGATGACGCTCCTAGTCAGTGATATTGTGAATTTGATTGTGAATTTTAAAAATGTCTACAGGAAACTCGAGAATCTATTAAATGATAAATTTTCCCGTTTTGTCTTTTGAGGCGAATTTTCCTCAGTAAGGCATAAGTAAAAAAGACCTGGAGAGAAAATCATGTGCAGGGTGGGCAGTCCTTAAGCAAACGCTGGTTTCTGGATGATCTTAAACATTCTATAGCTTTTACTTTGTGTTGGTAACGGAAATTATTTTGGCAGCAACTAAGGAATACCGTGGGTAGCAAGAAATAAATAAGTAAATAAAATGAAATAATGATGAAGAGAAAACATAGTGCTTGTGCCTCCTCGTGTAGTCCAGCTGTTATCGACCAAAAAAAAACACTGAATTGTTCAAATTAATGAAAAAAGCATGAAACTTTGCCACAACACTTTCTCTTCTGTTACTTTAGTAAATTAACGAACTATTACAAATAAGCCTTGGTTAACAGATTTGGGATGCCTGTGGTAAATTGTTCTGCTACATTTCGCTGAACGGCGCTCTAGGTGAAATCCTAAAATGTTCTCCCATCTAACCAAAATTTGACAAACGATTGATGTAATGGCTAATTCTTAGTCAATCTACTTTACTTGTTAGTGACACCGTTGGAAATATTTCTCGCAGTTAGAACTTGCCGCTACAGTTTTACAAACCGTTGGATGCCAAATTAGCCTTTAAGCACTCGCATCGTCCTCTTCATGAGGCTCTGTATCCGCATCGAATGAGTTCGTGACAAGATTCCTTTGCTTGAGGTAGAGCTGTTCAGAATGGTGACCATGAGTCATTGAGCTGCCGCCATCCCCAGTCAGATGGGCTTGGAAGCACTGGCTGACAAAGGAAGGTTGCTGTTGTGTTTTTAGATTACCAATCAGAACAAGTTTTACGAATTTTATTCTATCTCTGTTAGTTTTCAAATCATACACCAAATGAATATAATCCGTGTTCCTTACTAGATAACCTGCCAATTGACGAAAAATAATGAGGATGGGAAGGAGAGTTAACTAGACGTTTTCAGACTGTGTGGTGCATGTACATGCTGGAGTTACTTTTTTGTTTCAGTTAAATTTCATTTTTCCGTTGTTTTTAGGTATGCGATGTATGATAATGAGTTTTAAACAAGGAAAAAATAAAACTTAACTGGAAGCAAAGATTAACTGCAACATACTCATTTACTGTTATCTACTGTTATAATTATCTTTATTGCTAGGAACAGAAACCTCAGCAAATGGCTTAGAACTGAATTTTGAGAAACAAAGTGATCTAGTCTCAGACACTGATGATAGTATTTCTGAAAGGAAGAGATCTAAGTACATCACGGGTGCCACACCAAAAAGTTCCAAGAAAACAAAAATGGAGAAGTCATTTGAAACAGTGTGTGTGTCTCCGTGAATCCTCAGAAGCTGAGATGAAGAGGTGAATACAGCTCTTTAATTTCATAGTTTTCAAAATGTTTTTAGCAAGAATTAATGGGGGTGTCAACATTCTCGGGGTAACCTTTAAGTGGCCAATTTAACATGGGGTAGGCTGGATCTGCCAAGATAACAGGTCGGATTAGTTTCCTTCCCCAAAATTTCTTCTTTTACATCAGGTGGAAATAACCTCTCACTACACCCCAGAGCGTACAGTGTGAGTTAGAAAAGACCTTTGCGTCATGCACACTTCTTAGCCACCCTACAAAAATAGGAATAGGTAATTACTGTCTGCAAGAGCTTGCATTACAATACTGTGGTGCGATTTCCTGTTGTTGTAGCTTGCATGATTTTGCTGTGGTGTTGAAACTGGTATATTTGTGTCATCGATTGCTCCAGCACACATGGAAAACCCCCATTTCTCCTTATTATTAGCTATCATACGAGCGAGTTCATCTCCTTTAGCAATTGACAGATACTTTAACTTAAGTTTTCTCAGCACTGCAGCGGCTACCTTGCGGATACAAATGCAAACAAAGCCCCTGGATAGACCAAACAGGTTAGAAAGTGTTCTGTAACTTGCGGTTGAAGCAATGAAGTACAAGAACAGACCCACTTTCTTTTCTACTTCAACAGCTTTCTCATCTTTGTATCTTGCGATCTCAGTTTTGGATTAAGTTCTTCAATAAGAAATTGAAATGTTGTCCCGGACAAGCGAAAGTTTTCTTACCATTCTTGGTCTGAAAGCTCGTTCAATACAAGCTGAAACCAAGCACCTGGTCTAGGAAGCTGCCATGTGGTTCTCTCAATAGTGCATTAGCTCATTATGATGACCACTAAAAACATTGACCACTTGAAAATTTTCCTTCTCTGTTTTCTTCTAAAGCGGTTCATCTTTCTGCAAAACAGTGAACCAGTAACACAACAAGTGGAGCAGTAAATTGGGTAAAATACAAAACAAAATACTCAGACCGCCAGTTCAATATGTTAGTATTAATGGAATCGACTAAATACGCAGGTACTGACTAAGAAATGTTTCATCTACGTGACTGTATCGTTAGCCACAACTCGCTCCGCGCGAGCGCTTTGACCCATCACTATTTTTAAGCGCCGACCATGTACACTTTTTCAGATACTGCTCCATTAATTACCTTTTCACGCCATAGGATGATGACATGATTGCGTAAAAGTTGAAGCCTCAATCAAATTATAAGCGAAATATGATCAAAGGTTTTACCCAAGCAAGCTACTAGGTATCCAACAGAGAATGCGGAGTAAAAGCACAGATTCTCTGCTGAATACTCAAGTCTTTTTTTGGTTCCTAAGAGCGTGAGGCTCGTTATGCGGCCCAAGGAGTTCGGGAAGAAACAGGGTGTTCTTCACACTGTCAGGACATCAAAGATTTAGGGTAACAGCTAAAATGATAATCAGAAATGTAGTGTGTTCTTAATGACTGCCTACACTACATCTATTTTCTGTCGTAATCTTTGGAGACGGGTATGGTTGTTGGCGACACAGGCACTGTATTCCTCTAATAAGCGCCCACGCTCGAATAAGCCTCAGAAACTCTTATCTTTTAATTTACCTCACCGCTCCTTACCAAAGCGTTAAAAAAAGCTTTTGAGACCTAAACCATCATCAAGTTAGGACATTACACGCCATACTACAATTTCACCTACCCACCATAATGAATATCAGATGGAATGACAAAGTCAGCAATGAAGTAGTTTTTGGACAAGCTGGTATGGAATTAACTGGAAAAGGGAAGTAAATGGAGTCGGGTTCGTAGTTTTGGCCGTGAAATCAGGATGAGTGACAACGGCTCAGATGAGGCGCTTATGATGGGTGAAATGTCAACGAACTGCCTTGATATAAAGGCGCTCTCGAATATGGTAATATTAATCGCCAAATGTAGCAGCTTCCAGAAAGTCGACTTAACAAAAATGGCTTAAGGATTCTGCTTATGTGGTTTACACGTGTAACAATCAGAAGTAAACTTTTGTTCGAAATTCATCATGAATTATTGTTAGAGGTCCTGTAAGTACGCCTGCTCCGAAAATGGAATTGTCAGCCGTCAAAATCGGAAAAAATTAAATGTCAGGTGTTAAAGCTTCCCCTCCCCCTCCCCTACCCCATCCATTGAGGTCCTGATTTAAGGGTCCTCATTATGACAGTCTATTTTCAAACAACTAACTATTTAAGAGGACTACCCAAAAATGTAGTTATATATTAAAACAGACCCCATTTTGTAGGAGTGCGTCTGGTGTGTGTGTCCTCGTAAATGTGTATTGGTGCACCTACACACACACACACACACAAAACACACCCTCTGGCTAAAAAGTTCGCTAATGCTAATGTTCGTTATGGGTGTAGTTTGCTGCAGTGCAAGTTTGAAAAACATGAACAAAGGGCTGACGATTCCTTTCAAGCGACAAAATACATTCTTTGAGAATTGTTCCAAACTTCACGGAAAGGCATTAGAACGCATCTGAATCTGCAATTTAATTAGAAACCCATATCGCCAAGGTTCTGTTCGGTTTTCCTTTTCAGTAGCTCTATGATTAAATTACGAAAAAGAAGAAACCATCTCTTAAACAGGCCACTACAATTGGCTAGAACCTAATCCAGCTGGGAGCTGGAAGTCTGTTGTACCACGAAATTGCGCAACGTTTCGTTGTTAAGAGAAAACAAATTCGAGTCGCTGCAGTACATACAACTTGAGAGCGACTTAAATGGGAAACTTAAAGCGCAAGCAAAACTAAACTTCGCCAAGTGCCTCAGCCATCTATCATGTCTGCTGATTTCAAGCGCCATCTCATTTTCTTTCTCTTGCCTTCTTTTTCACTGCAGCTAACTGTTGTCCGGGTAAATGTTTTATCATCTCCTTTGTTTCTTTCAAATTTTTCTTACATTTTTTCCTTGTTCCATGACTACTCCTTGATCCCTTCCGCCCTAGATGAGGCGGGCCTTTCTACAAGTAGAAACGAAAACCAAAAACACGCATAAAGTTTTTCCATATGCAGTTTTTCCCAAAACGTCATGACGAAGATTTATGATATCCATGCTGTCTCAATTTATTTCAAAACGATTACATCTCTAAGCGATTAGAGTTCTCGTACATAACACCCATTTGTTATCTTCATACATTCACTTATAGCATTTGAATATAAAATAAATTTCAATTAGTTTCTGTAAGCTAACATCAGTCACATTGTACACAAATTTTTCAGGAAGTCTTCATAGTAGCGTGTGTTGGGAAAATATGTCGCATTTCCAAGCACTTTCATGAGGCACTTGTTTCGAACCAAACTTCGTTTCAGTGTCCGCTGAATGTTATTTTTCATTAGCATTCTCGCCCTTGTTTCAATTTGTTCAATCCTTTCTTATTCTCTTAGTATTTTCTTAAAATAAGCTATGATATTTTACCATAATTCTAATTGTCCTCATTCGATCTTTCTCATTTATGTTATTTTACGGCTATTAGTTAATCGTGTTCCGTTACGATTAAAAGATGTATACGGTTATTTATTTTTATCATTTTTTTATTTTTATCACTTAAAGTTAAAATTTGTCAGTGTTTTCGTCTAACGGCTACTTTTTTTTGCCGTTTTTCGTTTAATGGTTAGCCTTATTGAGACCCTCTTGTAAGGAATTTTTCAACTTTGCCTAATGTGCCTCAGATTAAAACCTATTTAGAATACCACGTTTATTGATTGCACTGTGCAGTCCGCGGAAGCTTAAAAAAATCACCTCTCAATATTCAAATACCTAAACGGTCTTTAAAAGCATTCAACTTCTTGTTTATCTTCGAACATAGAGATGCTGGTTAACAAACAGAGCGAGTAGGTTCACGCGAAAATTAAAGCTGCCGCTTTTTCAGAGCTTTTTTCCTTGCAAGCATCAATATTTTCTGTGCGGTAGCATGGACGTTGAACGTCCAATGTAGTTGAGCAAATCAACGTGGTGTCGATTACATCAAAAGATAGAGAAGAAGCTGGTTAAATTTGTGCCTGGTTCCATCTTTACTTTAGGTGCATGTGGTAACACGAGGAATAGTTTCCGCTCACTGTAACTCCACAATAATGATTTTCATATATTCAAAGGCGTTTAAGATATTATTGTTTACATTTATAACAAGTCAGCCGAAGCACGTTCAACAGAATATAAAATTTTTCGTCGCACGGTTGGGTGCAAATGCTGTAAGAATAAGAACTGAAAATTGACTCCAATCTTATATGCCTCTACGATGACCACCACAGTTTCTCGCGTAAATCATCGATCGTGTCTTCTAATATCCATTTGATCTCCATGTTATTACTCGCGCACAACTGTTTTTCGGGTAAGTTTTGTTTTGTAATTTCCGCGTTAACGTATATCTTTGTTTACTAATTATAGTCTCAGTGGGGTGATGGCTTTTATAACTAACGGTTAAAATTTTGGCTTTGTTTGGGCTACCATTTAATTTCTTTCCACCATGTCTAAAACATTGTATTTTTACAGTTAACTTTGTTTACGAGCGACGGTTAACATCTGTCAGTTCTACGCTCAACGTTGTATCTTGCGGAAAGATGTCCTCTCTCTATAGAAAACCGACCAACTGTCTGTGGAAAAAAAATTCAAGAACTGAGAAGGTTTTCATTTCAAAACCAGACCCTTTGAATGAGCCAAAAAGATGATGTAGATGGCCGAAGTAAATATAAATGAAGACTAAAAGTATGCCTTAAAATGTTAGCTTATAGAACGTCGAGAAAAATCAGCAAAATTTTTGTTTAGATCTCACACAAAACGTCAAATACTCATGCATTAACCAATCTAACAATCGTGGTGGGTCTTTCAAACAATCATATGATCTGGCGAAGTCACAAGCTTAAATGTTAATTTTTGCTAATTTCAAATTAGTTTCCAATATAGAAGTCATTCCCTATTTAAGAAAATGTATAAAATTCTTTAAAAAGGCCTTTTTAGAGACAGATGCAAGTCTAGATGAAAGTGATTTTTCTTCAAAACCGTGTCTGTAAGAAACGAGATTTACTCGAAAAAAAAATTTAAAAACTAATTTTTCGCAGCCAAATTCGACAAAACAGCAATAACATTCAGAAACACTCGTTTATAACGAGTTTCATGATTGTACAATGGAGTAGAGTTATAGATTTTCTTTCCCAAGAAAACTCCTAAATAGCACTTGGTACCTAATGTCCTCGTAGCACAGTCAAGGCTTCTCTATTTGTTAAACAGTAGCTGGAAATTATGGAGAATGAATATCATAACCAAGGAAGTTCTTACCAGCACCGAAATAAAGAATGGTTGTAAGATAATTTAACAAAGGTTCAAAATGCCAGTTTTTTTGCATGTGTAAAAGCGTAAAATTAGGAAGTCATCAAATAAATTTTTTATTTTCACAAACTAGGTTTATATCTCTCCATTTCTTTAACGCACGCATTTTCAACGACGATCCAATTTAGTCAATTACATTATGACACATAATTTTTGCGAACTTTACCGGTCTAAACGTATGCTTGATTTTGTTTTGAATATCAAATTTTAAGAAAGTTGCGTGAGCTATAGCTACATAGTTTTTTTCCCCTTAGACGACCTCGCTTGAAACAATTCTTCCAATTTATCTTCATTTAGCACAAACGGTTTGAACATCAGTGTGCGTATCATTTAGGAAATTTTACTCACCCTTCCCTAAAAGTGATGACAGTATGGATATGAAAGGTGTCGTAGAAGTGAATTGGCTAACGTGTAACACGGCTGCATAATTACAACTGTTATTTATCAGTTTTTCATGATAGCATGTCAGACCACAGAATAATGTGACAAAACTTATTATGGCGATTGACAGCCAAATTATTGCTAAACCGAGCAGAATTCTAAGCCATTTGAAACATTTGTACGTATAAACTAAGACGAAATAGTTTAACATCCATCGGTTTAACAGGCGACGGCCAAATTTCTACTGTTTCAGGCATATGTTTAAGTGGCCAGAATCTTTCTATTCGTTTTCCGTATCATGTATTCTGTCTCTGTCTCCCTTCTTTTATTGGAGCTAAAAACTGTTAGATTACAGCTCGTTTCAGTTTGACTCATATCCAATTGATGTTTACCTTTGGTTTGAGTTATCGTTATTTTTTGGGAAACGTTATATTCAAATTAGAAAAATTCGTCATTAAGTCAAAAAATTAGCTTTATCTACCTATATTTACTAAAGAAATGTTACAACTTGGGGGACTTGGGAGAGAGTTATGCAAACCCGAGACACTGTCGAGAGTTTGTATAACTCCTTCCATTTAAGAACAAGTCTCTGTAAGAATCAAACATCTTGGGAAATGAAAAATTTCAACCCCCTTCAAATTTTGCATGCAGTTAGGCACTCAGGGGGGATGCACAAAAATCAAATCGTCTGCATATCATCCAGATTCCGAGTGCTGCACCTTCTTTCATGGGAATTTGAGCAATCCGAAGTCCTCTGAAGATACGCTGTTATTACTTGTGTGTCATTTAAAACATGTTGAAGTCGGCTGATCTACAAAGTTCCTCACACCAGTCAGTTGTCATAAACATATACTTTGCCACGATGGCGTGACGCTGTATTTCTCCATGAAGTTTCCATCGGTCGCCCCAAAGAAGACGAGAAATGGGCATTTTTGATATATCAGCAGTTTTCCGCGCATTCTAAGTAAAAACAACCAAAAAAAGAGAAGAAAACCTTAATTGAATGCTCGTAAATACTGAGAATCTGAGAGCAGAAATCGCAATTTATCAGCGGCAGTACGACATATAAAGCCCAGTCGCTACAATAGCAATTTGTACGACTCGCGCGAAAATCATCACAAAGTGGAGATTTTGAACTACTCAGTATCTCTGCAGTACAGCAAACGGAACAGGGATTTTATCACAATCAATTTCCAAAAATTTAGCTTTTTTCAGGGAGTCTTTCACTTGCTCGAACGTTATATTGGCTTTGAACCTTGAAATTTATTCCCCTTGACAATAAAATGCTATAGAAAGTGCTTACATAATTACAAAGGAACTATTTTTGGTGTCGCTTGGACCGAGAAATACAGATTTGAAATAATTAATGCTGTCACTGATGAACTAAATGGCACAATCTTCTCAGTTATTACCTTGATAATCTCCACAGACTAACGTTATTGGACCCAACGATCTCCTTTTTCTTCCTGGTGAGCCGGCCACCTCAGAGGAAAATTTAAGAGACCTTTGAATTCCTCTCGTGTAAATCACTGGGACATTACATTATATTCATCTTTCTTTAAGCTTGTAAAAGATATCTGGGAGAAAAGTATGGAAAATAATGGTGATGAAATCTCTGATCTTTTTCCTGCAGGACCTAAAGCAATCCAGATTACATGTTAACCATGGGGGGTTTGGTTCAAGAGACGAATTGTGATTTGCGTGTGGATAATAAGTTGTTTGAAAGGTGAAATTATGGCATTATGATATCATTAAATCTTTTATTTCGAACTTTGTCATGATTTTTTCTTTACCAAGACATGGAAGGAAACATTGATTGAATCGATAGCACTGCGGCGGTGATAAGTCTCTCCTCATCATATCTTATGAAAATTTTCCAACAGTTTTTTGACAGTTTTCAGATGATTCGAAATATCTTCGTTCCTGTCACGAGGAAATGATAACTGACCGAATCTGCTCTTTGTAAGGAGATGCCCATGTAGTTCAAATTGCTATCGTTGCAACTGGGTTTTTACATGTAGTATTGCCGCTGACAAGGTTACGATTTATACTCTCAAATTCTCAGTGTTTACGAGCGTTCAATCAAGGTTTTCCTCTCTTTTTTTTTTGGTTGTTTTAACTTCAGAAAGCGGAAATCTGCTGACATATATGAAAAATATCCATTTCTCGTCTTCTCTGGAGCGACCGACGGAAACTTCACGGAGAAATACAGCATCACGCCATCGTGATAACGTACACGTTTATGACAACTGACCGATGTGAGGATAGTTTCGTGTAGATCTCCGACTTCAACATGTTTCAAATAACATACAAGTATAACAGTTTTTCTTCTGAGGATTTTGGATGGCTCAAATTCCCATGAAAGAAGGTGCAGTACTCGGAATCTGGATAATATGCACACAATTTGAGGTATGTGTTTGCAGTTACGTCGAGTGGTCCTCCATGAAGGTTGATCAATTTTTTTAAAAAATGACAACCAGAGGCGAGATTTCTCTTCGGGATATCGCTTATAAGATAACGTTCTTTCAAAGCCTGAAACGTTTGTTGTTGAGAACATTAGATGTAAACATCACTAAATTATGCAATATCTGATTTTGAGGTTTTTTTCGCGAATTACCCCTATAAAAAGTAGAGGCAGGCCCGCAGAGATTTTTACATATTTAAAAACTAGAATATTATAACCAGGTAGGTGGGTAGTTTCAGTTCCAGAATCGGTGTACTTTTCGAGAAATTCAGATAAACGTTTTCCCCGTTTTACCCGACAACAAAAATGACCGAAACAGTACCGAGATAAATAATCTATTGGTGTGTTTACATTTACTCCCAGGGAAAATTAAATCTAACAAAGTGAAGACGAATGATGTTACTATGTATGGTAGACGTGCCAATTTGTAATGTTGTATCTAGCTTGAGATGGAGAAATAAATATTTCACTCTTTTTTTGCGACGTTTTCGTATGAAAATGAGGCCCAAGGTCTCGAACAAGCAGTCGTTGTTACCTTGGCAACAATAGTGTTGCAACCTTTAAAAAGGGCATTTTTTGCACCCCCCTAAGTGCCCAACTGCATGCAAAATTTGAAGGGGGGTTGGGGGGTTTCATTTCCCAAGATGTTTGATTCTTACAGACTTGTTCTTAAACACTTTCTACAAGATAGAAATAAAACACACGAAGAAAAAATAAAATTCAAGGTTAACACAATTGAAAATGAAATATCACTTACTACATTTTCCGTAATTCTTATCATATCATCATAAGCAATAATATTACGTTTAATGTGTTTATTATTCTCATTTCAAAGACGTCTGCATCGCAGACCAGTGTCGCAATTTGGAGTTCGGGCCTGAGAAAGCATTTGACGGGAAACGCCTCATAAACCACACAATTCGCACCGTAGAAATTACAGTTTCCAGGTTCTGTGAAAACTTGTGTTATATGGAGCCCGACTGCAGCAGCATTAATCTTCATACACGGGCAGATAGATATGGAAACTATAAATGTGAACTGAACAATGCTACTCATGAAGGACACGAAGGAAAGTTGATAGACCAAGAAATGTATTCTTATCACGCAGGTAAATATTACTTTCAATTTAAGATTCAGATTGGTATATTTTGTTTTTCTTTTAAAAACGCTTAGTCTCATTTCATCTCAAATTACGAACTTGAGTTGTTTTCACTCTTTCAAGACAGCAGTAATATTATGTCTGTGCTCTTTACCAAAATATCTTCAAAGACAAAGCATTTTAAAGTTATTGGAGAAATATAGAAATAAAAGGACAACTATGGTGACAAGGATAACGATGGCGATGTTGATGACGGTAGTGGTTGACTATTGGATGATGAAAATGATTTTAATGATGATAATGACAATAACAATGACGACAGTCTGTTTCTTCTGTCAGAGCAATTGCGCTCAAAATCCTTGTCAGAACAATGCTACTTGTCAAAGCGGATTTATTAAGAAAGGTTATCGGTGTCTGTGTACCGCTGGATTTGAGGGTCCGATTTGCGAAAGAGGTAAACACAACTATTATGCTGATATCGTGAGACTTTCAGGTTAACAACAACGAGGAAAAACTTTACCGCGCTGCTTGTTAATTGGGTATCAAAGAAAAAAAGAGCTTTTTCTGTCTTCATATAGCTTAAAGCTCTCTTACTAGTCTGTAAACACCGAAGGACAGCAGGCCTTTGTTGCGGTTTCCTCACCAACACAACTCAATGGCGAATTTTTGTTTTGTTTGTCATTTCATCTTGTCATCTCCCTTCTCCTTATAAGTCTTCACATATCTTCTTCTGAGCTGCACTGAAAGTGGAAAGAAACAGTGGTAAGAATTCATAAACCACAAACAAAAAGATAATTAGCCACCTGTAGAACTTTCCGGATTAAAAAAGAGGGAATATATGACTGTTCTGCAGCTCATCAGTACTGCTTGTGACTTACAAGGAGTATGTTCATCGATTCATTTGGAATGCAGTTTTTCACACTGTACAAAGCAAAAATGACGTGTTGTGATCGAAAAACATTATTATTTAGTATGTGAAGGAGGCTTACCCAGTCAGTATAGTTTCCCATGATTGATGATGTAGCTAAACAAGTTTACAATTTCTTCTAATCAAAGGTATTTTTAAACTTCTTGCAGGAGCTTCCTCGTGTAAAGAAATTCGTAGATGCAAGTAGATTTGATTTTCGATATTATTTTCATAGTACATTAAATTTCGCGCTTGCCCGCATATTGGTTAAGCCCATCACTTCACCGAATATAGCCCAATTTTCAAACCAAATTCTATATGCGAAGAAAGTCCTCCTTTAAACCTTGATTCATTTCAATAGAGTGCATTACTGTCATCACAGAAGAAGTGAAAAATATCCTTTGCACTCGCACACCGGCGGGATTACAGGACAAATAACCAAGCATTCTTGTTATCAAGGCTGGTGTTTATGTTCCGCAGATATTGACGTCTGAAGGATCAACTTTTCATTAGCTTATTTGTTGAATTATTATTATTGTTATCACTCACTTTCTTTCCCATTGTCATTTTCATTGCCACCGTTGTAGCTATGATAATTATTTTTATAAGCTCAAGCCTTATTTCACCATCATTGTTTTCATTACTTGTTGTATTTCTTTTTTTTTAAATTTTGATTCAAAAGATCCAATGTGAGTGATGTGGTTACCCTTCTTGTTGACTCCCAACCATCGTCCGTTTTCTGTCACATGGGAAATTTTGGGTGTGGAGATGGAGGATGGACGCCAGTCATGAAGATTGACGGCAGAAAGGTCCATACTTTCATTAAAAAATTCATTTCCTGTATAAACCCGCTCTCTTTCAAAACATTGCAAGTTAAAAACGTGCATGTAACTTATGTATGCCTCTTGTGTTTCATCGAGAAGGTAATACATGAAGAACAGACCTCGTTCAAGACTTATTGTGTGTAGTGACTGTTGAAAAAGAATGAAAAAGAATGCATAAATATATGCTAACATATTTTTCTTTAATATCATGTAACAGCTAGATAAGAAATACACATCACTAAGATCATAATTCGGTTAAAAGCTGCTCGGAACAAAGAATATATCGTATCTGAGTTGAAGTTCCACGCTAGTTAATGGATATGTAGATATCACACTGATTTAAAGAGCTGTCATTGCTCATCCCCTACACAGCGAGGGGAAGGGGGATAGGCAGAGGAGGATTCTTGGAGGACTATAGAACATTTAGGGCCGACCAACTTGCCAATGAGGAGGAATCATGGATCATAGAAATATCACAGAGTCTTATCGGGGGATCAGGTTACTTTTATCGCGACACAAACAAACTCCAATTTGTTTTTGTTATATCTAAAAAGAAATAAGAATTTCTTTAAGGAATAGCAACGTCTATCATCCTTCATTCACTTCACAAATTATTATCATGTCAATGCCTCTTGATTGGCGGGCAAATGAAAAATCATCAGAACGCCTTATAACTAGATAAGTATGTCATGCACTGATCTACGGTGCAAGGTCCGTGTTGGAAAAAAAATGACCTTAGTCTTCACGACACGATGCCGTAAACACCAAGGTCAATTCAACGGTAAAACAAATGAGTAATGGATCAATAAATGCAGATACACGACAGGAATTCGACAGCAAATATCCATTAATTCGGAGTAAATAAAAAAATTAATTGCTCTTATATTTCAGACCACATTCCATTATAATGAACATTACTGGATAAATAATCAAGGATACAATCTTCCCGGAGGGGAGACTGGGTTCGACAGACAGGAATCAAAGCTACCCACCTACTGGAACACATCCTTCTCCAAGATCTGTCTCGGTATGAAGATCCACCAAAAGCTCAGGTTCATTGTCATCCACAAGCATGCTGACTCTCTGCACTCACTGATTGCTGATGGCCAATACCGCGCCACCTCACTGGGCCGTGAGAAGTGGAAAGAGTTGATTGGTTCCAAAGGCTCATTACAGTACAACTGCAACAAAGAAGGGTTCAATGTCGTTTGTAGTTGGAGTGGATATTCTAAAGCCAGAATTGGTATTGTTAGTAACAACGAGGATGAGTGTGACTCGTGCAACTCAAGGATCGGATTTGGCACAGCAGGGAGACCTGGCAATTTAAACACGTGCGGTAACGAGGCCGATGTTTCTCCAGATAATGGAGACAAACACATCAAAGCCATGGGATACATCTTGGTGCAATAAATATGACTCAGTTTTCGCAAAAAAAAAACTTATAATATGTCTAATAGTCATTGTACATATTTTTCCTGTTTCAAGCGCAACCCCTCGGATAGGGACTTATGTCCGTGTATAACTTTGGTTTTTACCCTGGATCAACCTCTAGCCATTCTTTCTACTAAGCATACAAAGGAAAATTTGAGATACCAAGTTGAAAATTCTCTCATGTAAAACGGCATGTCAAACAGCATTCAAATATTCTGATAACAGAGGTGTCCAACTCGCTTACTTTGTCGTAGAAATTATTAGTGGCCAATAATGTTTTCCAATATTATCCTAAAATTTCAGGTGTATCTTTTGAGGAAGAGGTGGACGGGTCAAAATCTCTCCCAATGCGTTTGGATTGTTATGTGTATCACTATAATCCTTAAAGGAAAGGAACAGCTACGCTTTCTGGCCTAAATGAAATTGAAACAATACTTCAATAAAATAGACTAGTTTGTTGCAGTTTTATCTTTCGTTGCCTTCAGTGAGATGTAGTTGCACAGTTCTGGACTTATCAGCTCAACTAAGTTCGGGCGGGGCACTTATCTGATAACTACCTTAGACTTGCTGCTCAGATGTAACAATCTTCCATTACTAATCTTGTCTCTCCACCACAACGCCCGTTTTACATAGCTGCCCTCTTTTCTAAGCTCTTTCCTCTCTCCCAGTTTGTTTACCCTTTCGTTGCAAATCTCCTACTGATTCTCAGAGCCTTATCTCCCGTTGCTAGTCACCATTTTCCCTCCCTCACGGTCAGACTCTCTCTTGAAATGATATTCTTCGAAATGAAAGCCACATACAATTCTCTTTTTATTGCTTTCACTTTTTTCACTTTAGTTTTCTCCCGGAGACATAAACATTTCAAACTAAATTTATGATACGGCACCTGTCTGACCAATAAATGGTGCTTCGGGATCTCTAAAATGAAAGAAAAAATCGCTGCAAACCCTCATATTATTTTGTTTTGCCTATAACTCAGTACGAGGTCAGCACACATTTTCCAATTTTGACATTAAGACGGGTGACTTTTCTCCTCCCCTGATTTTTCTCCAGCTGAAAAACCTGCACTGCTCTCTGAACCAATTACATGTCTCATCTATTTCAGCCCCTAGGCAGTTTGCTTGTGGTAGCTTTGAAATTTCAATTGGCCCCATGTGATGTTTTCTTATATTCCAATAGGCTGTTGTAATTTCTTTTATTTTGGTTTTTGACATCCCTCCCATCCACTGAAAAGCTCAAAGCCTTTCCCTTCCTATTCTCAGAATCCATTGTCCTCTACAAGAATTAAACAATTAAAAATTGCTAAACAAACACTTATTAAACCTTTGACTCCTGAGAGTGACAAGCATCTAATTTCTCTTACAATATCACCCCTGGATCAAACATTAAGGTCACCCAAGTCAAGGAATTGGTCACCGACTAAAGCTCTGGATTGTTAAACCAATTCTCCTCCTCAGTTCCCAGGAAAACAAGGGGAACAGTGTGGAGAATATGCATACTGATTTTAGAGCGGAAAGGGTTAACCTTGAAATAGATTGGCATCACACCCAATGGGAGTTGAAGGCAGAGTACAGGAAAACTCCAAGGAACAGCTCTTTTACTGATGAGCTGATGTTAGATTTCACATGATTTCTATTTCTCAGCCAGTTTATTTTGTGAGAACAGTCACAATGGTCCTATGTACTGTTTTGTCAGTAGCTTAACGTGTATAAATTGAAGTAGCCTGGAAACTAGGGAAAATCCCAAAGAAAGTTTAGCACAGAACAGCCTGAAAAATGTTTATCATCAATTTTAGCTAACAAAAGTTAGAAATAAACCTACTAAAGAAAATGCTCAAAAGAAATACAAACATGGAAATATACATGGAAAAAATTTCACCCAAACTTTTTACAAGGAGAGAAATGTTGGATTTAGTTATTTTGAATTATAATATCTCACACCTGTAGTATTATTTCTTAAAAGTATAACTATTGTACAGTAAAATTAGCAGTAGCCTCTTCCAACATTCAGGCATAGCATTTTCAAAACGTTCTAAGAACCTACTACTGTAGGTCCCATATACCCTTATACTCCCTGAATTGCAGTGTAAGTTCTCCTTACCATCCGCTATACATTTCTTTCATTGTTAGTTCTGAGAAGGTGGTAGTAAATCAAAGATCGCTTTATCATAAGGTTGATAATTTTCTTTACTCTCATCACCTTTTGGTTTATAGATTTATTGATTCTGTTAAGAGAAATTACTCATTTGATCTCTCCTAAGATAGCAAAGGTGAATAGGATAATGTAGGATTTTCTAGAATCCAAATTAAACCAGCATTGCTCCGGTTTTACTTTGCTTCACTTAATGAATGGTCTATAGAACTCTGGAAACCCTCTCAATCAATCAAATGCAGTAGTTTAAAAAACCAATCAAGACCTGATCGTGAACATTTTCCTGCATATCGGACAGTTTGCATGTGTTCAGTTTAAGAGTCCATTGCCTTTTTGGGTTATTATTCTTAGGTCTGCCAGGACCCTGTGATAACCTTATTGTTGGTTTTTATTTCTTTTGAGTAATAAGCCCTCAAAAGACTCTAGTTTTGGTTTAAAAGGCCTCAAGCAAAGGATGCCATGGACTTAAATCAGACTTGGTCTCACAGCCAATGATTATGTTCTCCATCTCCACGCAAGGCCATGAAGTAGTAAGTTTGATTTAAACCTCATAAGGTTGCAGTATTAATAAAAACTTGATCATAAAGGGCCAATAAGCTGGAAGTTTCTCATGGCTGGCTTCTCACTGAAAACAAATTGACCCTAAAGCTGTCCTTTTTTAGCAGCACACTGGTCACAAACTCTGACTGGGTGATCCCAACCTCTTAAAGCGACAGGTCTCCTACTTTTTGAACAGTTGCTACAGACACCCATACCGCAGGCTCGGCAATGATGTTTGGTATCACTTCCCTTGAATTCAGTTTGGCAACAGTTACAGGCTAAAATTTGGGAGTCTGGTACCTAGTATCTTGGCCTTGCTGCATCTGTGGTGAACCCCTTAGGGTAAACAGTGGCTGTTTTTAAAACACCCACCGTGGACTGGACAACCTCTGTTACTTTTCGGGCAGCTACTGGTTCAAAAGGGTTTTCAGAATACAGACTGTGGTCATCTTCAGGGTGCACAATTTCTTGAGGAGTTTCCTCTTCTAGAGCATCCAATAAATCACTGTTTAAAAGAGCACGAAATATGTATTTATTATTGAAGAGAAATCACAACCAAGCTCAACCCTTTAACTCACGACCTAATTGTTAATTCTCCCCTCTATCTGCCACACATTTCTCTCTAAACTAATTACAAGAGTTTGGTGGTAGATCAAGATACAAACATCTGGCTGACAAGTTTGATTACTCTTGTTACCTGTTTGCTTGATAATGTATGGATATCATAGAGAGAAGTTAAATGTTAATCACTTCTGGGAGTTAAAGTTCTGGATTAGCGTTTTAGTATTAATTCATTTCAAACGACAACCTTACTTTAGGTCTCATGTGGGTTTAGACTGAGCCTCCATAGTTGACGTTTTTCCAAAACAGCGGTCACGCACTGTCACTGGTTCCTAACCCCAGCCTCGTTCTGGTATGGGTTTCTTATTTGTTGAACATGCATCACAGACCCCACCTCCACAGGCACGACAGTGGTGCTTAGTCTTTCTATCGCTGAATATTTGACGGCATACCTGAAAAGCCTAAAAGATAAGAAGTTAAGACATTTTTTGACTAATTTGACTTTTAAATTTGTCTAAACCAAAATTTGGTAAAAAACGACGCAAGCTTAAAACTTTTTAATAGCTGTTATATTTCCTGGTTTTCGTTGATTAAAAAACAATAATTATTAGGAGTCTACAAGTACAAAGCACATTTGAGAAAAACTACACAACTGCAGCTAATACTGTCCTGCATTTTCAGTGTAGTGCAGATGATGACATTTAATCTGCTGTGATACTGCCAAGTGAGAGGCTTTGCACGTATGAACAGAGGGGGTAAATTTCTCATAAAAGAAGCTGTGGCACTGCGCCAATGGAGGGTATTACAAGATAATTTAGTCTAATCAACTGAGTTGCTGAGGTAAATTGGCCTCTGTAAAGGTTTCATAAGTTGTGTAGATCACAAACGTCTTTTTCTTTAGTCTATCATTTTTATACAACGACACTGATTACAGTAAAAATTTTTGCGTGCGCTATGCAATGTAATGTTGCGTAACGTAGCATGTATTTAGAACGTACTGTTCATTGAGACTGTTAGTTTTACTCAATAATTCCGCTTCCGATCATATTTCATATTATATTTCTTGCAATCATATTTTATCGTATGGCACTAAGTGCAGCCTCTTCGCCGTTTGGCAGTAACTCAGCTCTATTTCTTCAGTCTCGCAACAAATGTAAGTTTTGGTACTTTTTAGGCTTCATCATTATTTTCGTTGTAATTTTCCTAACTGTATTAAGTTTTAGCGTATTTAGTTTAATTTAAATTGTAATAGGTTTTCCCTCGTTATTTAGTCAACAGTTTTAACCGATCCTACCAACTGGTATCAGAGATTGTTGAAATTGAATGTATCATAAAGATGCGTTAAAAAATGTCTGTATTTATTGCTGAAAGTCGCCCATGGAAGCCACAAGCTGTCATATTGAGCCTTAGACTTCATCGTGTATGACCGTAGTGTACAGAAAGTTCACTGGAAACTGAGCCAAATTTTGTCTTACTTACTATTATCTCAGAATTTGAGACCCAATAATCTTGGACCACTCTGTCTATGATCCAGT
>NC_142676.1:10935000-11000000 GCF_964200805.1 Pocillopora damicornis | reverse complement strand
GATGGGGGCGCACAACAGCGATCGCGACTAACATTTTCCATTTTTCCTCTCCAGATAAAAGGCCAAATGATCGACTTAAAGCTATCGTGCACCCAACGGGGTGGGGGGATGACTTTAGCAACGTGCAATAAACGGCTTGCGCCTAAAGTATTTACAATTAAGGTCCTACCGATAAAAGACAGGTCTCTTTGTTTCCAAAGATTTAGAACCGAACTTAGTTTGTCTAATTTGGCCCGCCAATTGTCGTCGTCGACATTGACGAGGCCGTTTGAGAAGTAAACACCAAGCACTCTCATTTTAGTGACCCATTTGAGGCCATAGGGAGATTCAATTCTAGTTCGCCATTTTCCTAACCACATTGCTTCAGATTTGGACGTGTTCAGTTTAGCGCCAGATCCTTGTTCAAATTTTGATACGACTCGGAGAAGTGAAGAAAGAGATCTTTCGGATTTTAAGATGCAAGTAGCATCGTCAGCGTACTGGGATATTTTATATTGAAGGCCCCCTGCTCCGGGGAGCAGGAAACCTTCAATATCTTTACAATTACGGATTTGCGTTGATAATACTTCTGAAACTAGCACATAAAGGAGAGGAGATAATGGGCATCCTTGTCTCACCCCTCTTCTTAAGTGGACAGGGGGGGACAGGGAGCCATTAACAATGATTCTAGAGAAGGCTTTAGAATAAAATAGTTCGACCCACCCACAAAAGGAGGGGCCGAAACCAAATTTACGCAATACTCTCATCATGAATTCGTGGTCAACTCGGTCAAAAGCTTTTTCTTGATCTAAGGAAATGAGAATACCCGGTTCATTAGTTTTGTCAATCATGTCGAGGGCATCACGAAGTAAGGCCAAATTTGAGAAGATAGTGCGGCCGACCACGCCGCACGTTTGGTCTGAATGCACGATGGAGTTCATGACTTTTTTCAATCGCTCAGTGATGATTTTAGATGCTAACTTGTAGTCAGTGTTTAACAAGGAAATTGGGCGCCAATTTTTTGCGAGGCGTCGATCATCTTTTTTGTGGATAAGTCGTAGGAGGCCCTCGCACTGGCTATCCGCGAGGGAGCCAGCAAGAAAGGCCTCGTTCAAAACAGAAAGGAGAGATTCGCTCAAATCGTTCCAAAAACACGAGTAAAATTCTGTTGGGAGACCATCAGAACCGGGTGACTTGCCGGTCTGAAGGCCTTCCAATGCAGTAAGTAATTCTTTATTAGAAAAAGGGCCTTCACATAGATTGCGCTCATAATCAGTCAGTGAAAATTCGAGGCCGTCAATTATTTCAGTTTGAATTCGCATATCAAGAGGATCTTGGGTGAATAAATTCTTGTAGAAATTGGTTAAAATTCTTTCAAGATCATTTTGAGAATTTCTGAGAACACCGTTCTCGTCAAAAAAAGATTCAAAACTATTCATGTCAGCTCGTTTTTTCTCCAGACGGAAGAAATAGCGTGTTGGTTTCTCACCTTCTTCGAACCATTGTGCTCGGGAGCGGACTTTAGCTCCTTCGGCTTCTTTCGAGATCAGAGAGGACAATTGGCTTTCCAAATCGCTAATTACACCTGGGTTATTTAAGCGATTAGAATGTAAAGCGTTTTTAGCATGGGTTAATTGCTTAGTAATTAGGATTCTTGTGGCATTTGCTGTTCTCTGTTTACGGATACAGTATGAAATACTTGTTTTGCGGATTTCAATTTTTAGAGCATCCCACCATTCGCGGAGGGAGGCGAATTCGGGGATTTTAAGCTTAAAGTTGCTAATCGATTTTGACATAATGTTTTTAAATTCTACATCTGAGAGTAAAGAGCTGTTGAACTTCCAAATTCCAGGACCGTGATTAGAAGGGTTAGTCGTTAGTTCAATTTTTACAAAGTCATGATCGGATAGGTCGTATACGCATGGAAGAATATTACATTTCGTTACTAGGGTTAAGCCTTTAGCGACGAGAAAGCGGTCAATTCTAGATGCCTGGGTATGGTCTTTATTAGACCAGGTGAAAGCTACTTTGCGCGGGTTGTTTTTGCGCCAAATGTCTGTAAGTGAGAAGTCAGCACAAAGGGATCGGAGAAGTTTTTGATCAGACAATAGGATGGCGGAACAATTTAATTTATCTAGGACATTGTCCACACAATTAAAGTCTCCCCCGATCACTAGGTCCCCTTGGGGGAGAAAGTAATTGTGCAGACAAGAGAAAAAACTTTTACGATCCGAAATAGTATTGGGAGAGTAAATGTTTACTAAATTTAGTTTAGAATTATAGTAGTCAATGAGTAAGCTCAATATTCTTCCTTCGGAATCGGTCAAAAAACGGATAATTTTGCCTGGAAAGTTTAGAGAAAAGAGGATGGCAACACCGGCAGACCTGCCAGTCCCGAAGGACCACAGACATTTGCCGCGCCAGAGTATTTCGAATTCCTCCGCTTGTTTTTTGCATGAGACATGTGTTTCTTGTAAAAGGATTATGTCACAGTTTGAATAATTTAATTCTTGAATAATTTTTCGACTTTTACTGGAGGACCCGAGTCCTCGCACATTTAGAGAAATTATTTTAAGCTTACTCATTGAATATAAATAAAAAATTAATATCTGTACCGCCTTCTCCTAGGTTTAGCTCTCTCCCATCCATCATCATCAGTTTCGGAGCCAGAGTAGTCACGGCGGGAAGATCTATCGCGGTCATCGCGGCCGCGATAATAATCTCGATCGCTTCTATCTCTCTCTCTTCTGTCGTCTCTCCGGTCATCTCTTCGTTCTTCTCGATCGTCCCTCCCTCGCTCGTCTCTTCGTTCTCTTGGTCGTTCTCTTCTACCTTCGTCGCGTTGTTGTTCTCGTTGTTTCTCTTGATCTTGTTGTTTCTGTTGTTCTTGCTGTTCCTGCTTTTCTAGTAATTTCTGTTGTTCTTCTTGTTGTCGCTGTTGTTCTCTCTGTTGTTGTAGTTTTTTCTGCCTTTCTTCTCTTTCCTTGGCGCGCTGGGCTCGCTCTTGTTTCTTTTCCTTTTCAGTTTTAGGTGGCGTTGGCTCACTATCGACGTTCGCGCTGAAGAGCAGGAAGGGGCATTGAGGCATGGAATGGTTGTCCGCTAAACAAACGGAACATCTTGGCGAGTCTTTACATTCTTGAGCTCGATGCCCAGGGCATTCACAATTAAAACAACGGACTGCAGAGCAGTCTTTGGCCATGTGGTCAGTAGCTCCACAATTCCGGCAAGCTTTTGGCTGATTTGGGTACCATATTTTGATAGGTTCACCAGCTATGTTGATGTTGGCAGGGATAGTTCGATGTAGCGCCATTCGAGCCGTTCTTACTCCATTCTCGATATGTTGTGCAATTTTGTCGCGCCGAAATGAAAGGACACGACCGTAGTGGCTGAGTCGGCCAATCACGGCAGTGTCGGGTAGTTCAGCGGGGGCTTCATGGATCTTGACGAGGACCAAACGATTTTCGCAGTCGCCCAGGAACACTTTGAGACCGGCAATCACGACAAAAGGTGTTTCAAGAGCGGCTTCTTTAGCTGCACGGCTCTTAAAAGTCACGATCCAAGATCTATTGGACGCCTTTCTCTGGATTCCGGTGATAGCGTCAATATCGATTTCTGCCGCGTCAAAAGCTTCGAGAATTATTTGCGATGTGACGGTTGTATCAACGCTAAAATAAATAGAGCGATCCTTCGTGATTCTACTTTGACTAGGAGCATTCAAAAAAGGCACGGCCTGAAATTTCACACCCTTATTTTCCAGATTTTTTAGTACCTCAGGGATTTCGATTTCCACGTCTGCGCCCCAGGACTGTGAACCTTCTACGCTTGCGTCTACGACGTCTCCTGGATTCGCTGTCGAGTTATCTGTAGTAAACTGGCTGATATTTTCACTTTCCTGGCTGTCCATGTTGACCAATTGCTGCAAAAGCAAGGAAAATAAACTTTTCATAAGCCTTTTAACCTTACCCAAGAGGCCGAGAAGCTTTCAGTACTGTTTCGGCCTTCTGGGCCGAATCAGTGCAGTGCTGATGCTAGGATGGAGGTAAGACCATATAGCCACCCCAAGTGATCTCACATATGTGGGATCATCTAAGCCATGCCAGAGTGCTCAAACTAGAAAAACTAGTGAGCATGCATATATATATATATATATATATATATATATATATATATATATATATATATATGCTCACTAGTTTATCTAGTTTGAGCACTCTGAGTGCTCATGCTGTTAATTGTTAACAGTGAGCATGCTCACTAGTTTATCTAGTTTGAGCACTCTGGCATGGCTTAGATGATACCACACGTGTGAGATCACTTGGGGTGGATATATAGCCTTACCTCCATCATAGCATCAGCACTGCACTGATTCGGCCCAGAAGGCCGAAACAGTACTGAAAGCTTCTCGGCCTCTTGGGTAAGGTTAAAAGGCTTATGAAAAGTTTATTTTCCTTGCTTTTGCAGCAATTGGTCAACATGGACAGCCAGGAAAGTGAAAATATCAGCCAGTTTACTACAGATAACTCGACAGCGAATCCAGGAGACGTCGTAGACGCAAGCGTAGAAGGTTCACAGTCCTGGGGCGCAGACGTGGAAATCGAAATCCCTGAGGTACTAAAAAATCTGGAAAATAAGGGTGTGAAATTTCAGGCCGTGCCTTTTTTGAATGCTCCTAGTCAAAGTAGAATCACGAAGGATCGCTCTATTTATTTTAGCGTTGATACAACCGTCACATCGCAAATAATTCTCGAAGCTTTTGACGCGGCAGAAATCGATATTGACGCTATCACCGGAATCCAGAGAAAGGCGTCCAATAGATCTTGGATCGTGACTTTTAAGAGCCGTGCAGCTAAAGAAGCCGCTCTTGAAACACCTTTTGTCGTGATTGCCGGTCTCAAAGTGTTCCTGGGCGACTGCGAAAATCGTTTGGTCCTCGTCAAGATCCATGAAGCCCCCGCTGAACTACCCGACACTGCCGTGATTGGCCGACTCAGCCACTACGGTCGTGTCCTTTCATTTCGGCGCGACAAAATTGCACAACATATCGAGAATGGAGTAAGAACGGCTCGAATGGCGCTACATCGAACTATCCCTGCCAACATCAACATAGCTGGTGAACCTATCAAAATATGGTACCCAAATCAGCCAAAAGCTTGCCGGAATTGTGGAGCTACTGACCACATGGCCAAAGACTGCTCTGCAGTCCGTTGTTTTAATTGTGAATGCCCTGGGCATCGAGCTCAAGAATGTAAAGACTCGCCAAGATGTTCCGTTTGTTTAGCGGACAACCATTCCATGCCTCAATGCCCCTTCCTGCTCTTCAGCGCGAACGTCGATAGTGAGCCAACGCCACCTAAAACTGAAAAGGAAAAGAAACAAGAGCGAGCCCAGCGCGCCAAGGAAAGAGAAGAAAGGCAGAAAAAACTACAACAACAGAGAGAACAACAGCGACAACAAGAAGAACAACAGAAATTACTAGAAAAGCAGGAACAGCAAGAACAACAGAAACAACAAGATCAAGAGAAACAACGAGAACAACAACGCGACGAAGGTAGAAGAGAACGACCAAGAGAACGAAGAGACGAGCGAGGGAGGGACGATCGAGAAGAACGAAGAGATGACCGGAGAGACGACAGAAGAGAGAGAGATAGAAGCGATCGAGATTATTATCGCGGCCGCGATGACCGCGATAGATCTTCCCGCCGTGACTACTCTGGCTCCGAAACTGATGATGATGGATGGGAGAGAGCTAAACCTAGGAGAAGGCGGTACAGATATTAATTTTTTATTTATATTCAATGAGTAAGCTTAAAATAATTTCTCTAAATGTGCGAGGACTCGGGTCCTCCAGTAAAAGTCGAAAAATTATTCAAGAATTAAATTATTCAAACTGTGACATAATCCTTTTACAAGAAACACATGTCTCATGCAAAAAACAAGCGGAGGAATTCGAAATACTCTGGCGCGGCAAATGTCTGTGGTCCTTCGGGACTGGCAGGTCTGCCGGTGTTGCCATCCTCTTTTCTCTGCTCCGTATCATGTATTCTGTTTCTGTCTCCCTTTTTTTATTGGAGCTCTGCTTTATGATACCTAAGGCTGTCAGGTCACAAGGTTCATTTCAGTATGACCCATATCCAATTCATGTTTACCTTTGGTTTGAGTTATCGTTACATTTTGGGAAACTTTATATTCAAATTTGAAGAATTCTTCATTAGGTCAGAGAATTAGCTTTATCCACGTATATTTACTGAAGAAATGTTAAAATATGGGAGACTTGGGAGAAAGTTATGCAAACCCGAGACACTGTCCAGAGTTTGTATATCTTTTTTCCTTTTAAACACTTTCTACAAGATAGAAATAAAATGGATGAAGAAAAAAAGTCCAAGTCTAACACAATTGATAATGAAATGTCACTTACCACATTTCCCGTAATTCTTAACATATCATCAAAAGCAATAGTGTTATGTTTAATGTATTTATTATTTCCATTTCAAAGAAGTCTACATCGCAGACCAGTGTCGTAATTTGGAGTTTGGGCCTGAGAAAGCATTTGAAGGGAAACGCCTAGTAAACCACACAATTCGCACCGTGGAAATAACAGTTTCCAGGTTCTGTGAAAACTTGTGTTATATGGAGCCCGACTGCGTCAGCATTAATCTTTATACACGGGGAGATGGAAATGGAAACTAAAACTGTGAACTGAACAATGCTACCCATGAAGGACACGAAGAAAAGTTGATAGAAGAAGAGATGTATTCTTATCACGCAGCTGAGGTAAATATAAGTTTCGATTTAAGATTCACATTGGTTTATTTTGTTTTTCTTTTCAAAACTCTTAGTCTCATGTTCACCTTAACTTACGAACTTGAGTTGTTTTCACTCTTTCAAGACATTAGCGGTAATATTGTGTCTGTGCTCTTCACCAAAATCTCTTCAAAGACAAAGTATTTTAAAGTTATTGGAGAAATATAGAAATGGAAGTACAACTATGATGACAAGGATAACGATGACGATGTTGATGATGGTAGCAGTTGATGATGGTGCAGTTGATTATTGAATGTTGAAAATGATTATAATGATGACAATGATAATGAAAATGGCAACCGTTTGTTTTTTTCTGTCAGAGCAATTGTGTACAAAGTCCTTGTAAGAACAATGCTACTTGTCAGAGCGGATTTACAAAGAAAGGTTATCGGTGTCTTTGTACCGCTGGATTTGAGGGTCCGATTTGCGCAAGAGGTAACCACAACTTAAGTGTTGATATCTTGAGGCCTTCAGCAGTTTAACAACACGGAAAAACTTTACTGAGTTGTTTGTTAATTGGGTCATGAAGAATAAAAGAGCTTCTACTATCCTCATGTAGCTTAAAGCTCTCTTACTAGTCAGTAAGAACCGAAGGACAACAGGCTTTTGTCGCAGTTTCTTCACCAACACAGCTCAATGACGAATTTTTATTTTTTTTGTCATTTCATTTCGTCTACTCCCTTTTCCTTATTCGTTTTCATCTATCTTCTTCAGAGCTGCACTGAAAGTGGAAAGAAACAATAGTAAAATACATGAACCACAAGCAAAAGTAGAACTTTCCGGATTAAACAAGAGGGAATATATGACTTTTTCGCGGCTCATTAGTACGGCTTGTGACTTACAAGGTGGCTGTTGATCGATTCATTTTGAATACATTTATTTCAGTCTGTATAGAGCAAAAATAATGTGTAGTCGTCATGAGAATACAAATAGTACGTTTACCTTGTTAAGAACAGCATGTGAAGGAGGCCTACCCAATTATTGTTGTTTTTACAGTTTTTGTTGCTTCTATTTGTTTTGTTTTGTTCTCTTTTTCGATACGATAATTTTGTTTTTATTTATTTCTGAATTTTTTTTTTGTTCAGACATCAAGGAATGTGTTTGCAGGCTACACAAATGCAGCTCTGGTGCGTTTTGCAACAATACCAAAGGTTCATACAATTGCACATGCAAACCTGGATTCACGGGAAATGGACGAGAATGTAAAGGTAGTTGTTAGATCTATTAAATAAAGCTTACAATTGCAAATTGTCCACAAAGGGATGGTAACTTACATCTCGATCCTCTTAGCAAGAAAATGTATAGTGAAACTCAACGCGGGCAGAGATATATATGGACGAGAGCACATTGAAAAATTTTTTTCTTCATCACCAAAGTGTTTTTGCATCTATTGGAATCAATCTACTCATTATTGTTTCTTAGGTTCATTCATCCTTTGTTGGACAGACTGTTGTATGGCTACAGAAACCTATTTGATGTTCTCAACAACAAATATTAATGCTGTCCAAATGAAATACGAATATCATGTAATTTTGCTGACCTTTGAAATCTTTTATATGTTTTCGTCAACTGTTTTTCGGCTTTACATCTATAGACATCGATGAGTGTGTCGGAGGGTCACACTCTTGTAGCCCTGATGCCTATTGCAACAATACCAAAGGGTCTTACAACTGTACATGTAAACCTGGATTCACTGGAAATGGACAAGAATGTAAAGGTAAACGTTGGGGTCGGAATGTAGAGGAAAATCAGCTGGTGAAAAGTCTAAGTAAGAATTTTGATACACTGGCGATAGCACTACTCTTCTTCTGAGCCCTGCAACCCTTATAACTTTCTAAGTCCCTCTTCCGTGGACTGCTTTAAAACGTTTGCAAACTCAGATTTTTTAAAAATCCTTGCAATGAGAAAATGGCTGAATTCGGTTTTCGCATGAAATCGCGATTTATGAAATCTTGTGTCTGTGTCTGCGCGATCTCCCTCATTCTTTGGCTTGAGAAGACAACTTAGACCTCGGTTTTGATATTTCTGGATATTATACTCAGCTGCATCAAGTAAATTGCTTATTAGCTTAAAACTTTTCTTCGACTTTGAAGAAAACATACATGCTGCCAAATAAAGTGAATGAAAACTGACAAATCTTTCCAGCCAAAAAGCAGAACTTGGAAAATGAACAAATTCTTCTGTCAATCAATCAGATTGCAGTCAGTATAGTTTCCCAATGATGGATTAAGATGTAGTTAAAAAAATTTTCAATTTCTTCTAATCATAGATATTTTTAAACTTCTTGCAGGAGCTTCCTCGTGTAAAAGAATTCATGACATGCAAGTAGAATTGATTTTCGATATTATTTACATAGTACATCAAATATTGCACTTGCCCGCATACAGTTTAAGCCCATCACGGCACCGAATATACCCCAATTTTCAAACCACATTCCATATGCTAAGAAATTCATCCTTTAAACCTTGATTCATTTCAGTGGAGTGCATTATTGTCCTCACAGAAGAAGTGGACAATATCCTTTACCCTCGCACACCTGTTTGATTCAAGGAAACTTAACCGAGCATTGTTATTATAAAGGCTGGTTTTTATATTCCGCTGATTTTGACGTCTGAAAGATCAACTTTTAATTTGCTTATTTATTGAATCATCATCATTATTATCACTCAGTATCTCTCCCATTATCATTTTCATTGCCACCGTTGTAGCTATGATAATTATTTTTATAAGCTCAAGTTTTATTTCACCATCATTGCTTTCATAACTAGTTGTATTTCTTTTTTTTTTTTTTCATTTTGATTCAAAAGATCCAATGTGAGTGGTGTGGTTACCCTTCTTGTTGACTCCCAACCATTGTCCGTTTTCTGTCACATGGGAAATTTTGGGTGTGGAGATGGAGGATGGACGCCATTCATGAAGATTGACGGCAGAAAGGTGCATACTTTCATTAAAAAATTCATTTCCTGTATAAACACGCTCTCTTTCAAAACGTTGCAAGTTAAAAACGTGCATGTAACTTATGTATGCCCTTTGTGTTTTATCGAGAAGGTAACACATGAAGAACAGACCTCGTTCAAGACTTACTGTGTGTAGTGACTGTTGAAAAAGAATGCATAAATATATGCTAACATATTTGTCTTTAATATCATGTAACAGCTACATAAGAAATACACATCGTTAAGATCATAATTCGGTTAAAAGCTGGTCGGAACAAAGAATATATCTTATCTGAGTTGAAGTTCCACGCTAGTTAATGGATATGTAGATATCACACTGATTTAAAGAGCTGTCATTGCTCATCCCCTACACAGCGGGGGGAGGGGGATAGGTAGAGGAGGATTTTTGGGGGACTATGGAACATTTAGGGCCAATCAACTAGCCAATGAGGAGGAATCATGGATCATAGGAATATCACAAAATCTCATCGGGAGATCAGGTTACTTTTATCGTGACACAAACAAACTCCAATTTGTTTTTGTTATATCCAAAAAGAGATAGGAATTTCTTTAAGGAGTAGCAACGTCTATCATCCTTCATTTACTTCATAAATTATTATCACATCAATGCCTCTTGATTGGCGGGCAATTGAAAACACATCAGAACGCCTTATAACTAGATAGGTATGTTATACACTGATCTACGGCGCGGGGTCCGTGTTGGAAAAAAATGACCTTAGTCTTTACGACACGATGCCGTAAACACCAAGGTCAATTCAACGGTAAAAGAAATGAGTAATGGATCAATAAATGCACATATACGACAGGACTTCGACAGCAAATATCCATTAATTCGGAGTAAAAAAAAAAATTCAATTTCTCCTACATTTCAGACCACCTTCCATTATAATAACCATTACTGGATAAATTACCAAGGACACAATGTTCCCGGAGGAGAGACTGGGTTTGACGGAGAGGAATCAAAGCTACTCACCTACTGGAACACATCCTTCTCCAAGATCTGTCTCGGTATGAAGATCAAACAACAGCTCAAGTTCATTGTCATCCACAAGCAGGCTGACTCTCTTCGCTCACTGCTTGCTGATGGCCAATACCGCGCCACCTCACTGGGTCGTGAGAAGTGGAAAGAGTTGATTGGTTCCCAAGGCTCATTACAGTACAACTACAACAAAGAAGGATTCAATGTCGTTTGTAGAGAGAGTGGATCTTCTAAAGCCAGAATTGGTATCGTTAGCAACAACGAGTATGGGTGTGACTCGTGCAACTCAAGGATCGGATTTGGCACAGGAGGGAACCCTAACAATTCAAGCACTTGTGGTAACGAGGCCAAATATTTTACAGATAATGGAGACATACATCAAAGCCATGGGATACATGTTGGTGCAATAAATATGACTCAGGTTTTGCAAAAAAAAAAAAAAAAAAAAAACCTGAAACAATAATAAGTCCAATTGTCAAAGTATAGTTTTTCCTGTTTCAAGTGCAACCCCTCGGATAGGGACTTATGCCCGTATATAACTTTGGTTTTACCCTGGATCAATCTCTAGCCATTCTTTCCCTGAACTCTTTATAGGTAAATTTCAGATACCAAGTTAAACACTTTTTTCATATAAGACGGCATATCAAACAGCATTGAAATATTCTGATAACAGAGGTGTCCAACTCGCTTACTTTGTCGTAGAAATTATTATTGGCCAATAATGTTTTCCAATATTATCCTCAGATTTCGGGAGGTGTATCCTTTGAGGAAAAGGTGGACGGGTCAAAATCTCTCCCACTGCGTTTCTATTGTTATATGTATGACTATCATCTTTAAAGGATCGAATTGGACAGGAACAGCTATGATTTCTGGCCTTAATGAAATTGAAACGATACTTCAATAAAATAGACTAGTTTGTTGCAGTTTTATCTTTCGTTGCCTTCAGTGAGATGTAGTTGCACAGTTCTGGACATATCAGTTCAGCTAAGTTCGGGTGGGGCACTTATCTGAGAACTACCGTGGACTTGCTGCTTAGATGTAACAATCTTCCGTAACTAATCTTGTCTCTCCACCACATCGCCCGTTTTACGTAGGTGCCCTCTCTTTTACGCTCTTTCCTGTCTTCCACTTTATTCACCCTTTCGTTGCAAATCTCCCACTCAGAACCATATCTTCCAATGCTGGTCACCGTTTTCCCTTCCCTCACGGTCAAACTCTCTTTTAAAATGATGTTCTTCGAAATGAAAGCCACATTCAATTCTCTTTTTATCGCTTTTCACTTTTTTCACTTTAGTTTTCTCCCGGAGACATAAACATTTCAAACTAAATTTATGATACTGCACCTGTCTGACTAAAAAATGGTGCTTCGGGATCACTAACATGAAAGAAAAAATAGAAAATTTAAATAGAAATTAAAATTCTCTTAATACTTTGTTTTGCTGATAACTCTTTTCTAACGCCTAGCATCAGAACGAGATCAGCACACATATTCCAATTTTGACACAGACGGGTGAATTTTCTTCTGCCCAGATTTTTTCTCTCGCTGAAAAACCAGCACTGGTCTCTGAACCAATTACATGTCTCATCTACTTCAGCCCCCTGGCAGTTTGCTTGTGGTAGCTTTAAAATCTCAATTGGCCCCATGTGATGTTTTCTTATATTCCAATAGGCTGTTGTAATTTCTTTTGTTTTGGTTTTTGACATCCCTCCCATCCACTGAAAAGCTCAAAGCCTTTCCTTTCCTATTCTCGGAATCCATTGTCCTCTACAAGAATTAAACGATTAAAAAATTTATAAACAAACACTTATTCAACCTTTGACCTCTAAGAGTGACAAGCATCTAATTTCTCTTACAATATCACCCCTGGGTCAAACATTAAGGTCACCCAAATCAAGGAACTGATCGCTGACTAAAGCTCTGGATTGTTAAACTAATTCTCCTCCTTGACTCTTTAGAAAACATGGAGAACAGTGGGGAGAATATGCATCCTGGTTTTAGGGCGGAAACGGTTAACCTTGCAATAGATTGGCATCCCACCCAATGGAGGTTGGTGGCAGAGTACGGGAAATAACAGGCCCTTAGTTGCTCTACAACAATAAAAGCTGGATAAGCTCTTGCAGGAACAGCCCTTTGACTTATGAGCAGATGTTACCTTTCACATGATTTCTATTTTCCAGCTGGTTTATTTTGTGAGAACCGTCACAATGGTCCTTAATACTGTTTTTGTCAGTTGCTCAATATGTATAAATTGAAGTAGCCTGGAAAGTAGGGAAAGATCCCAAAGAAAGTTTAGTACAGAACAGCCTGAAAAATGTTTATCATCAATTATAGCTCACAAAAATGAGAAATAAAGTTATTAAGTAAAATGTTTACAAGAAATACAAGCATGGAAATACCCAAGGAAAAAATCTAACCCAAACTTTTCACAAGGAGAGAAATCTTGGATTTGGTTTTTTCGACGTATATCTCACACACGTGTAGTATTGTTTCTTAAAAAAGGTTAAGAACTAGGGTACAGTAAAATTGGCAGAAATCATTTTCCCACATTCAGGCATAGCATTTTCAAAACGTTCTAAGAACCTACTGCTGAATGTCCCATATACCCTTTATTCCTTGGATCGCAGCGTAAGTTCTCCTTACCATCTGCTACACATTTCTTTCAATGTTACTGTTAAGAAGGTGGTATTAAATTAAAGTTCATAAGGTTGATAATTTTTTTTAACTCTCATTACCTTTTGATTTATGGATTTATTGTTTCTTTTCAGAGAAATTACCCATTTGATCTCTCCTTAGAGAGCAAAGGTGAAGAGGATAATTTAGGATTTTTTAGCATCCAAATTAAACCCGAATTGCACCGGTTTTACTTCGTACTTCACCTATGAATGGTCTATAAAACTCTGGACGCCCTCTCGATCAATCAAATACAGAAGCTTAAAAACCAATCAAGATTTGGTGGTGAGTATCATCCTGTATATCAGACAGTTCGCATATGTTCAATTTAGGGTCCATTGCTTCTTTGGGTCATCATTCTTTGGTGTGACAGGCCCCTGTGATAACCTTATTGTTGGTTTTTATTTTCTTTTAGTAGAAAGCCGTCAAAAGACTCTGGTTTTGGTTTTAAACACCCCAAGCAAAGGATACAACTGACGGACTTAGATCAGACTTGATTTCACAGCCATGGATGATGCTCTCCTTCTCCATACAAGGCCATGAAGTAGTAATTTTCATGTAAACTCGTGAGGTTTCAGTATTAATAAATGTTTCATCATAAAGGGCCAGTAGGGTGGAAGTTTCTCATGGCTGGCTTCTCGCTGATTAAAACACAGGTTGACCCTAAAGCTGTCCCCACTTTCTCAAACAAATTAGTAGGGATAAAAAAAAACACTTCTTGATATTGCCCATATATTAATAAATAAAAAATAAATAAATAAGCGCTCGGGCGCTTCTTCGAGGAAATAGTGTATACCGCAACTCCATACCAACGTTGGACTTGAATCAATACTGGTTAATGAGTACGAAAGTGAATTGAAAAGTAAATTCATAAAAAAATGAAGATGACGAGTTTAGGGATTTCTTATAATTAAACATTCTGTGTAAATATCTAAACGGAAAATTTGAGCCTCAGCAAAATGTTATCTTTCAATTTACGTCACCGCTCCTTGGCAAAGCATTCAAAAAGCGTTTGAGAGTACTTTTGTCGACTGCAGTAACACGCGGATTTGTAAGATCACCAAGTTAGGACATTACGCACCATAGTTCAATTTTACCCACCCTTCATAATGAATATCAGATGGAATCACTAGGTCAGCAGTGAAGTAGTTCTTGAACTAGCTAGTGAGGAGTTAAGTGGAAAAGAGAAGTAAATGGAGTCGGATTCGTAGTTTTGACTGTGTAATCAGGATGAGTGACAACGGCTGAGACAAGGCACCTATGTTGCGTAAAGTGTCAACGAGTTGCCCTGAGGTGAAGGCGCTCTCGAATATGGTAGTATTAATCGCCAAATGTGACAGCTTGCAGACAATCGACCAAACAAAAATAGCTTTGAACAAAAGTTTACAGAAGTAAACTGTCGTTCAAAATTAATCATAAATTACTGTTGGAAGTATTGTAAGTACGCCTAGCTCCATTCCGTCAAAGGAAAACTGATTAGTCCTCAAAATAGTTAATAATTTATGGCAAATGATGAAAAACGTACTGTGATCCTAAACTTAACGAAGAAATACGTTACCGCCGGCCCTAAAATGTGACCATCAACCGTCAAAGATCCCGAAAATTGAATTGTCAACCGGCAAAATCGGAAAGAAATTAAACGTCAGCCGTCAAAGCTCCCCTCCTCCCCACCCATTGAGATCCTGATTTAATGGTCTTCATTGTGACGGTCTATTTTAAAATAAGTACCTTTTTAAGAGGACTTTTTTGTTCTTTTCTGTGACAAAATATATACTTTGAGAAGTGCTCCAAACCTCACGGAAAAGCATCAGAACGCATTTGAATTTTCAAATTTTTCGAGGGAGGAGGCCACTGCAATTAATTAGAAACCCATATCTCTAAGGTTCTGTTCTAGTTTCCTTTCCAGTCCCTTTATGATTAAGCTACAGAAAAGAACAAACCCATCTCTTTAACAGGCCGCTACAATTGGCGGGAACCTAATAAAGAACCAATGAACCCAAGTTGTGTCAGACAGATGGAGGCTGGTAGTCTATTGTATCACCCAGTTGCGCAACGTATCGTTGTAAAGTAAAACCAGATTCGAGTTGATGCAGCACATACAACTTGAGAGCAACTTAATTGTGAAACTTAAAGCGCAAGCAAAGCTAAACTTCAGTACGTGCTTCAGCCATCCATCATGTCTGCTGATTTCAAGTGCCATCTCATTTTCTTTCTCTTGCCTTCTTTTTTCACAGCAGCTAACTGTTCTCCAGGTAAATGTTTTATCATATCCTTTGTTCCGTTCACATCTTTCTTATATTTTTTCCTTATTTCATTATTACTCCCAGATCCCTTCCACCCTAGATGAGGTGGGCCTTTATAATTCTACTATAGTAGAAATGAAAACTAATGACGCGCACTACGTTTTTCCATATGCCGTTTTTCCGAAAACGTCGAAACGATTACATCTCCAAGCAATTAGATATCTTATACATGAAACCCATTTTTTATCTTCATACAATCACTTATACCGTTTGAATGTAAAGTAAATTTCAATCAGTTTCTGAAATCTCACATCAGTCACATTGTACAAAAATTTCACCGGAAAATCTTTATGACAGTGTGTGCTGAGAAAATATATTTTATAAGTCGCATTTCCGCGTACTATGTTTTACTGTCTGCTGAATAATATTTTTCATTCTCGTCCTTGTTTCAGTTTATCTAATCCTTTCTTATTTCGCGTAATTTCTTAAAATAAGCTACAATATTTTACCATAATTCTCGTTGTCTTCATGATCATTCGATCTTTCTCGTTTAGGACAAAAAAAATATGACCTCGAATAGTACAAAACCTTCTTAATATGCGAGCTCAAAACAACAAAGAGAAGGCTGCTATAAAACAAACAGAAAAGGGATTGGGAAATAATTCATTTGAGAATCTTTGAATCCATCCATTTTTTTAGCCAGTCTAATCTGGGGTGATGGCTCTTTACGGTAAACGGTATAATTTTTGTTATTTTAGGGCTATCAGTTAATTTTGTTCCGTTGCGATTAAAAATCGCCTCTCAATATGCAAATACCTAAACGGTCTTCAAAAGCAGTTAATTTCTTATTTAGCTTCAAACATAGAGATGCTTGTCAACAAGCAGAGCGAGTAGGTTCATGCGAAAATTAAAGCTACCGCTTGTTCAGAGCTTGTTTTCCTCAAAATTGCATTAATATTTTTTGTGCAGTAGGATAGACGTTGAACGTTCAATGTAGTTGAACAAATCAAGTTGGTGTCGATTACAGCAAAAGATAGAGAAGAAGCTAGTTAAAGTTGTGCCTGGTTCCATCTTTACTTCAGATGCATGTGGCAACACGAGGAATAGTTTCCCTTTACTAATACTCGACAATAATGATTTTCATATATTCAAAGTCGTTCAAGATATTATTGTTTACATTTATAACAAGCAGGCCAAAACACGTTCAGCAGAATAACATAGTCCGTCGCACGGCTGGGTGCAAATGCTGGGAGAATAATTACTGAAAATTGACAACAATCTTATATACCTGGAGTTCTCACTCTTATAGGATGACCACCATAGTTTCTCACGTAAGTCATCGATCATGTCTTTCAATTTCCGTTTGATCTCCATATTATAACGCGCGAACAACTGTTTTTTCGGGTAATGTTTTTTTTTTTTTTTTTTAATTTCTGCGTTAACGTATATGTTCGTTTACTAGTAAGTCTCAGTGGGGTGATGGCTTTTATAACTAACGGTTAAAATTTTGGCTTTGTTAAGGCTACCATTTAATTTCTTTCCGCCAAGTCTAAAACATTGAATTTTTTACATTTAACTTTGTTTACGGCTGACGGTTAATATCTGTCAGTTCTACGCCCAACGCTTGCATTATTTTGTGGCTAACGATTAAGCCCATCGAAATCCTTTCGCTATATTTACACTTTTTGAGTCGTTGAGAAAGGAAGAACAATTGTCTTCGAAGAGTTTAATGCCTAGGCAATGCGATTAAGAATTCGTCGTGTTCTTATTATTAAAGTCATTTTATAAAATTTCCTAATTTGTATCTTCCGGAAAGATGTCCTTTCTCTTTAGAAAACCAAGTGTCTGAGGGGAAAAAAACCAATTTCAAGAACTGACAAGGTTTTCATTAAAAAAACCCAACCCCTCTGAATTTAATAAGTAAAAAAGATAGATGTAAAAGGCCAAAGTATATATAAATGACGACTAAAAGTATGCCTTAAAATATTGGCTTACAGAACGTGGAGAAAAATTCGCAAATATTTTTATAGATCTCACACAGAACGTCAAATACTCATGCGTTAATCAGTCTAACAAACGTAATGGTCTTTCACACAATCATATGATATGGGCGAAGTCACAAGCATAAATGTTAATTTTTGCAAATTTCAAATTATTTTCCAATATAGAAACCATTCCCTCCATTTCAGGAAATTTATAAAATTCCTTAAATAGGCCTTCTCTAGAGATAGATGGAAGTCTATATGAAAGTGGTCTTGCTTAAAAACCCGTGTCTGTAAAAAACGAGTTGAAACGAGAACTGGTTTAAATGTAGGTTTGTGTATACCATGACATGGCCAGAGCGCAACACCGGGAGCTACGTTCCCGACTCTTTGCGAGAAGTGCGTTGGTTCTTTAACGTCCCTGTTAATCATTTCAGAGAAGAGAAAGGAGACGGGGCCTACGGCTTATCGTTCTTACCCGAAAAGAACCGTTGTCAAAGCAAAAATAGGAACATTCTCCTCAATATTTTACGACCCTGAGTGTTGGCCCGGTCTTGAGCTTGAACCCTCGACCTTCTCCACGCCAGTCGAGCGCTCTAAAACGTGAGATAACCAAGCGCCACTCGTTAAAGTTTCGAAAGAGGATTCCATTTCCTTCATCATGATCACTTTCCTTTTTGTTTTCCTGCAAGAAATATTTTGGGAATTATATTTCCATACGTAATTAGGACGATATGCAACTGACTTTAACAGAATATGTTTTTTTTTTAAATAATTTTTCGCCTCCTGTGTAGAAATTGAAGTTTCACAAGATGTTGCTGGAAATTAGGAAGAATATGTTTGTGTCCTACAAGAAGTTACTAGCACCAAACTAACCAGTGTTAGTACGGTAATTCGACTGGTGTTTTACGCAATGTCACACAGCAATGGAATTTACCTGATAATAATATACATCCGAAAATAAATTTTAACTCAAATTGCCTGAGAAAATGCGAGTTTAAGGAAATACGATGCAGAGAAATAGGAAATCTAGCTCAGAAGAAGGGTATTTCACTGATTGATTGTGTGTACTCAACCGTCCCAAATAATGAAATCATCGCAGCTCAGCTTAAATCATGTATCCCACACATTTCAGCCGACACTGTTCAAACTGCTCTTTGAATTGTTTGACGCAAAGCTCTTTGTGTGCTTTTTTCAAGTGAACTGAATCTAGAGGGCCATAAATGTCACAAAAAAAATGTTGGGCTAGCCTAGGTTTTTAAAAATTGAACCTTGACGCCATATTTCATGGTATAGACAAAACTGTATATGGCAGGACTATTTAAGGTTGCACCTCTGAGTACAATTTCTCCACTTACAGCAAATGTGTGTGTGTGTGTGTGTTTTTTTTTAATCGATGTGAAAGATTTCCGGATATTGATCATCACATACGTATGAGCCAAAGAAGGGAAAGGTCAATTTGTTTAAAATTACAAGGTCTAGTGTTCTTCAACTCTTCCTCATGACTCTCGCGAAAATGCTTTTCAAAAATGCAAAAGTGATATTTGGATAGGATAAATTAGAGCGGATTCGAAAAAAATGTTTTAGGAATATAGCGAGAATATTTCGAAAGATTAGTTCTAAAGGTAAAACTTTTAAAAGGATAGGCTCCATTTCCAGCCGCTTGTTTTCTTTTTGGCATCAGAACAAATGTAGCAGTATGAACATAACTAGGCATTCATGGCGTAAGACATTTAGAAATTGTATCAGATTTATTTAGCTTTTCGCTGAAAGTGCTCCACTGGCTCAATTATCAGAAACGAACACTGCAGACCACCGAGTAACAGACTTAATACAAGGTCTGTTTTCTGCAGATGAGTTCCTTTATTTGAATGTGCCTCGAGTTGGAATAATCTCGGTGCGCGACGACTTGGAGTGTACCATGAGATGCCTTCAACATCCTTCTTGTATTTCTGTGAACTTGACCCTCGAAATAAAACTGTGGTGCGAGTTATTGTCATCTGATAAGTACAGCAACCCCAAGGAATACAAAAAAAAATGAAAGCTCACATCACTATCACATCGTGGTAAGGACTCTCTTCTGTATTTTTTGATATTTCCAAGCAGCCTGTGCGGGGAAACACTTTACAATATATTTATTGCAGCCATAATTAAGGCAGCGTCATCCAAGATGAATGATCAGTAACTTCTCTTGAGATTAAAATAATTACCCGGGCCTTCTTCTGGAGTGAACGTTTGTCTTCATTCAAGACTGAATGAGATGTGCTTTTCCGATTACCATTTCACTCGTTCTCTCGTTAATTCGCTTACCTCTCTATTCACTCATTTCATTTGTTCATCCCTTCATATTCTTAGGTGTACCAATCACGATCTAACTCTACAGAAAAACGATCTTTGAATCGAATGGCCACTGTAATAAGTTTCTCTTAAGTGAATATTGCAAAAGCAGTTCATGTGTAACTTTTCAACACACTTGCATAGTACGCTGTTTGGGCTAAGTCGTGTCGTATTGAGCGTGAAAGATTTTTTTTATCTCTCTCTTTCTTTCGCTAGAACATGTGTGCTGACAATCCTTGCGCGAACAACGCCACTTGTCGAGGCAGTTTTTACAGACAAACTTTATCAGTGTCTATGTCCTGCTGGATACAAAGGTCCGAAGTGCCAGACAGGAAAACAAAAAAATCCTCTCTATCGTTCAGGTGAGATTTTCAATTCAATTATTAAGAATTGAGAAGCAGTCAAGTCGTACACTAACTACATGTACATGTGTAGTTTTCATCGTCATTTCTAAGCAGCAAAAAAAAAAAGAAAACCAAAGAGAGAGTGAAAGAGAGAGAGAGACACAGAGGAAAGTAAACTGACATGCTGTTTTCTTAATCTGAGACTGACGTCTAATATTTGAAAAGTAATTCTAATTGTGGGTAAGTGAATTAAAATATAACTACAATGAGCCTAATTAATATAAACGAGATTGAAAAGAAAAGCAAATGATCACTTGCAATTTCCACCTGACCCACTTATTCATATGTTTGTTTTCTTCGCTTGCTGTTTCTTTTCTTGTCTTCAGACATCGATGAGTGTGCCAAAGGGATTCACAATTGCAGTCCCCATGGCTTTTGCAGCAATACCAAAGGATCTTATTACTGCGCATGCAAGCCAGAATTCACTGGGAATGACCGAGAATGCAAAGGTACATGTGAGCGTTACATTTTGTACACATTAATTAACTTCTGCTATCAATTAATCTTAAGTAACCTATACCTGTGAGGAAAAGTGACTTTGACCTCAAGTTTTACACTATGTCTTACTTATTTTGTGTTTTAAATTTAACTTTTTAGGAAATTCCTGGCTTTCAATGATGAATTTTTTTTCCTAAGAAGCCCATTTTATACACTTTAAAATGACATATTGTAGGTGTTATTCCTGTAAATGTTTGTTGAGATATGAATTAAAAACTGAATGTGGACAAATTTTTGCTAATATTTTTGGAATGACATGGGTGCACATAAAAATTAATAAAAAATTCATTATTTATTCTTTTTCTTTCAGATTTTCAGGAAATGTTGCTGACATGTTAATAATTAACTTTTGCTATCAACTAATCTTGATTAACCTATACCTATGAGGAAAAGTGACTTTTACCTCAAGTTTTACACTATATCTTACTTATTTTGTGTTTTAAATTTTACTTTTTAGGAAAGTCCTGGCTTTCAATTCTGAATTTTTTTTTCCTGAGAAGCCCATTTTATACACTTTAAAATGACATATTGTAGTTGTTATTCCTGTAAATATTTGTTGAGATATGACTTTAAAACAATGTGGACACATTTTTGCGTTTTTTTAACTGATGTTGTTGGGTTAAAAGGAGGGGAAGATATATTTATGAATATCACGAAATGTTGAGGAATTTTTACGATAGAACTAGAGTTGAAGTCAAAGATCACCCTCGATCCACCATATTGGCGGGCAAGTATGTGCAGACCAAGGGCGATTTCCAGTTTTTTTGGTAAGCAAAAATAATTGGAACATTCTTATACTAATTTCGTAATTAGGACCCTAAAACAAGACTTCATGCCAAATCTCAGCCAAATCGGTGGAATGAAATGGCCCACGAAAGTTCGAAAGTTACAGACTATCGAACCTAAATGGAATCTTTCAGACGATTTTTTCGTGAACTGTATTGTTTAAAATTCCTGTTTCACTTTTATAGTGGACTGCTTCGTCAGCGTAGCTTCAGCTTCCGTTTTGTTGTTATTTATTGTTATTTTTTTATTCCCTCAATTCCCCGCTTCCTACGGTACCTCTTAAAACTATGTGAAGGCCCCTTCTCTTACCTGGTTTATGCTATAGATTCCTGCTTGATATCTTTTCATTTTACGATAATGATTGTTCCCTAAATAAATGAATAAATAGAAAAAAGTAATAATGATGATAATAATAATAATAATAATAATAATAATAATAAAGCCGTCAAACAAATTTATGACATGCACTATTTTTGAAAATTTCAGAATGTTCGTTGCTGGTAAAAACATTTCTACGAATAGCTAAAAATATTCGTTTCTTCAAAATGTTGGTGCATATTTTGATTTTGTTCATTGCAGGTAATGATATTAATAAAGGGTAGTGACTAGGATGGCAACTAGGATTTGCACCAAAATTTTAAAGACTATCTACATCAATTTTACCCTGAGCTTAAAAAAAATCGTCCTTTTACTGGAAATCGATGGTTGCGAGAGACTGAGGTCAAATGAGTCTAGATTCAAAGTTTGTTAGGGTTCAAATGGTTTCTTAAATTTGGAAAAAAATTTATTCTTTTTGATGGATAATAGCTTCTACCCTTCTCTTTTTGTTTCATTGAAATCGATGTTCAAAAATGCCCAATGAACTGTAATCAGACTGTGTTTGTTTTTCTAACAACATAGCAACAATACAGGTTCAAGGAGACAGGTTTGTCGCTCTATTTGCCTTTAACTCGTGATCAAAACAAACTAAGAAACATGAGCACATTATTTTGAAAACATTTATATTTTTAGATGGAAAACACGAAGTAATGTAAATACATTGAAAGTATGCCAAAAGACTTCCACTAATAGAAAGAAAAGTCAACTGATTCTCCTCATTGAAAACCCACCTTTTTATTTCTTTTTTTGTCTTCCTACTCGTTACAAAATCGGAATATAATGGACTTACTTCATCAAATTCGTTCGCTAGAGCTTCTTGTCGATAAGTGAACGTTTTCTTGTAGAGTCCGAAAGAGGTTCTTGTTTTGATAATTAAATTGATAAAAAAAAGCTTAGGGCTTACGAAGTTGGACTTCTCCCTCCTGAGACTAAAAATTATCATTACAAGAAAAAGTCAGCAATTTATAGTACAACATCATTCCAGTTTTTGATAATGAAGATAGGAAGTCAGACCGTGTATTAGTGTATATCAAGCGAAAATTTGAGCTTGTGAAAATGAATTTCTACTGATTCATTACCTCCAATTGCTTTTATTGCCAGACGAGAGCAGTAAATAATGGAGAAGGAACATGATTCACAGGAAGTTCTTACCAGAGAACTAAAATAAACATTGTTAAGGTAATTCAACAAAGCATCACAATCTCAGCTGTTGTACATATCTTTCAGCGAAAAAAAGAGGAAGACGGAAATATTCACGGAAATATGGATATGAAAGGTGTCGCGGAGGTGAATTGGCTGACTTAGCTTGTAACGAGGCCGCATGATAATCAAAACTTAACCATCACGAATATCATGACACACAGGAAGTTCTTACCACCACCAAAATAAACTGTGGTTGCATGATAATTTGGCAAAGTTTCACAATGCCAGCTGTTGTTCATGTGTAAAAGCGATAACCTAGGAAACCATCAAAGTAATTCTTCATTTTCACAAACAAGGTTTACATCTATCCATTTAGTTAACGCACGCATTTTCAACGACGAACCAATTTAGTCAACTACGTTATGACATAGAACTTTTGCGAGCTTTACCGGTCTAAACGTCTTATCGATTTTGTTATGAATATAAAATTGTAGGAGGGTTCGTGACCTTAAACAATTCTTTCAGGTCCAATTTATCCTAATTCAGCACAAACGGTTAAAAATCTGTGTGCTTATCATTTAACAAATTTAATTTATCATTCCTAAAATTGGACGACCGTATGGATATGAAAGATTTCGTGGAGGTGAATTTGCTGACGTGTAACACTGCTGCATAATTATAACTGCTATGTAAGAATTTTTCATGATAGCATGTCAGGCCACAAAATGATGTGACAAAACTTAATTATGGTAATTAACAGGTAAATTATTGCTGAACCGAGCAGCATTCTAAAGAAAGATTTTTACTGGTAGAAACTAAAGCACAACAGCTGACATGCGAAATAATTTGACTGCTATTGGTTTAACCGGCGACAGCCTAATTTCCATTGTTTCAAACTTCCCCTGTCATGATAGGTAATATTAAGTAAAGAATTCGTTTCTTGACCAGAACTTTTCTAATCCTTTTTTGTACCATGTATTCTGTTTCTGTCTCCCTTCTCTTATTGGAGCTCTGCTTTATGATACAAAGGGCTGTCAGATCACAAGGTTAGTTTCAGTAAGACTTACATCCAATTTATGTTTACCTTTTGGTTCGAGTATTGGTTTTTTTTGGGAAACGTTTTATTTAATAATAAGAAGTCGTCACTAAGTCAGAAAATCAGCTTTATTCACCTATATTAACAGGAGAATTGTCGTTAAAATATTCAGTTATCAACGCACAGATAGTATTTTGAAGAAATATGACATTTTCGTGTACGAATGTGCATTAATTAGGTAAGAATTCAACAAAGCGAAACACGATGACAAAACTTCTGCCGATGAATTTGAACCTCCTTCGTTGTCTTCCTCCACTAGCTGTTCAGAGATTGCCGTCTTTCCGAAGATACCTTCATACCTGCATGTAAACACATCAAGTAAATCTCCCTAGTTGTAGCTTCTCTAGGTTGTAAAGATCACCTTGGCCCCTTCTTTCTTTTAAAATATGCCGTACCCAAAAGCTTTTCGAGGGGTGTTAGTTTTCAAGGGATCTTAGGTCTTAGGTCTTAGCTCTTAGGTCCTAGGTCTTAGCTTTCGTGACACCCTTCACCGCATGGGTATTTTGGCGAAGTCTTCGTTCTTTTAGGACCACGATTGGACGATATATCCCCACATATCATCGAATTTCTCTGAAAGTTAAAGCTGCTTTTCTCTTTGACGGTGTATTGCACTCTGAGTGCCAGAAAGCGTCTGGCGCGAGATTTAAACCTGCCATTCAGTCAAAGAGTTGAGTGGGAGGCAAGCCCCAGCACCCCGAGTGATGTTGAAACCGTCTGTGGGACACTAGGGTCTTGTTTCTTGAATATGATGATATTATCCTGAATTATAAATACAACTGTGAACAGAAAGGCTAAAAGTTTTAGAGAGCTTCCCAAAATTCGTTCGGCTGCCATTGCATCATATGCATATTCCTTTGCCGACGCAAGCTGTCCACAAATTGCCACTTTTAACTGTTTTGTTTTCCTCGGAGATTCCGATTCTCAGCTAAGCCGTTCAAATTGTACTTTTAAAAGATTCTCTTAAGAAAGTCTACAGTTTATATCAGTTAGGCGAAAGAGGAAAGCCGAACTGTCAAATTCAAGCTCGTTCTATTTCGCTTATTTAGTGAGGTGTTAATTTAGAATTATTATTAGCTGTATCAAAAACACAACCGTTAGACGAAAGAAAAAAGCGGAACTGTCAAATTCAAGCTCGCCTGTTTAACAGAGGAATGAAATATCTCCCAATCATTATAGTGTTAGTTACTTAACACCTTCTTTAACTGGAATTCTATCTTTTAAGCTGGGTAAACACCAGGATAGACTTTCACACAAGTGTTAGTTCGACTGTTATCCAGTAGAAAGAGTTTTGTTGAAGATAGTTTGGTCTAGAGAAAGAAAAATCTTACCATCTCTCATATTTCTATCTACAGTTAGGTTTGTTTATTACACGCGACGTGATCACATGACATGATGACCAACAGAATTTCTCAAACTATAAGCTTTCCATATTCTTCTGTTTTGAATATAAACTTAGGGTTTCTTCTCGGCTAAGAGACTCATGCCGTTCACTGAACACCCTTTAGGATACTCTACGCAACAATCTCGATAGTCTGCAATTGCTTGTAATCCATTACAATGTTTGCAACCATCTCCCGCAGCCACTATAATATTTGCCTTCCATGAAACGGGTAAACATCTCGAGAGATGAAATTATTAGTAAGATGTAAAATTCTCCAATTCATTGTATAACTTTAGATTCTAATTCGTTGCATTAGCTGGGTTTGGTTTCACTTTTTATACCAGCAAAAGGGGGAAACTAATTAGCATAATCACGTCCCGCTATACATCAAGCCGGATGTTTTTTATTAGGTTTTGATGGTCCACGGAAATGTTTAGTATGTCACTGGAGAATGTCGTGGTCCATAACGGCATTAAATAATTAATGATGGAAACAAATTTCCAGAAAGTAGGGCCAATTCATTGCGTTCCGTGCGCAATTTATCAGAAGAAACTGCAAGAATTCTTTCAGAGTGTATGCGTCTTGTTTCGTAAATGACACCGAAACATATTTTTGCTTGATTCTGTGTCCCTGTAAGCTACGCGGAATGTCTGTAAAGACCAGAGTGTCAATTTTTAATTTTTGATCTTCTCCACCGCACTGTGTGTGGCTCATGGCCTGTTTCAACGATAATTATCGAGGAGTCGCCATCCAGTCACCTTTGTTTACTTTGTAAGTCAAGGAAGCGTTACCACACGGATCATGTTCATGCGATGTTTCAGGACAACTTGGGATCCATTTTCTATCCAGTTATTATAAAAACCTAAAAATCTTCAACGTAGAAGATAAAAAAACAAAGTTTAAATGGTCAAAGTGATACCTCGAGCGCAATTGAGCAAACACGCGGATTTGCGTTGTTTTAAAGATGTTGATGAATGAAAGTTAGAGAGATACCCGCGGTTCTAAGGCAATCGGTGCACTAATACGCTTATTTGGCCCGATTTACGCCTGTATTTATCAGAATTATTTCTAAAAAACTGGGTGGTCCAACCAAAAATAAACTTTAGCTTGTGGCGACACAACTATTTTTGAAATACGCCTTAAACCCTTTTCATGGGCAAAAAAAAAAAAAAACCTTTACTATCGACGGGAAGTCGAGAGGACCGCTCTTAGCGAGAGCGGTACTCAAGTGTATGGTTGTGAGTTATGTAACATTCAGTTAGAGAAAAAAAAATCCTCTCTACTACATTAGTTATTCAGTTTCTTTTTTCGTCTCTCACTTTGCGTGTTATCTGTCCTTCGCGCTGCCTCACGCTTGCCTCCGATCGACTGAAAAACACAAGCAAGTACTTCTTTTCTGAAGATTATCATAGTTGAGACTAGAGCCGTCTCGCGGTCTTATAGTTTACTGAGTGTCATTGCCATAAAAGTGTAATTTGTAGTTTAACTTTCCAAATTTTGAAAGAAAAATGATATTAATTGTGCAGCGTAAAAGAGAGAGCGCTTTTTAGGGAAGCGTTTGCAGGAAAGACCGAAAAGATATTATAACATTTATGTATACGCCCCTAAGATCAAATTCGCATTTAAGGTGTGGTATTTACTGACTTCTTTAATATGCATTGCCCTCGCAGTTTTTGGGAAGAGTTGTGATTGAATAAGTAACGGAACAAATTATTTGCTAAATTATAAAAAGAGTACCTCATTAAAAAATTGTAACAGATGTATTTAGCTATTCGCTGAAAATGCTCCATTGACCCGATCATCAGAAAACAACACTGCGGACCACCGAGTAACATACGTTAGACGAGGTCTGTTTTCTATAGATGAGTTCCGTTATTTGAATGTGCCTCGAGTTGGAATATTCTCGGTGCACGACGACTTGGAGTGTACCATGAGATGCCTTCAACATCCTTCTTGTATTTCTGTGAACTTGGCCCTCGAAATAAGACTGTGGTGCGAGTTATTGTCATCTGATAAGTACAGCAACCCCAAGGAATTCAGACAAAACGAAAGCTCATATCACTATCACATCGTGGTAAGGACTCTCTTCTGTGTTTTTTCATATTTCAAAGCAGCCTGTCCGGGGAAACACTCTATAATATATTAATTGCAGCCTTAATTAAGGAAGCGTCATCCAAGATGAATGATCAGTAACTCCTTTTGGGATTAAAATAATTACCCGCGCCTTCTTCCGGAGTGAACGTTCGTCTTCCTTCAAGACTGAATGAGATGTGCTTTTCCGATTATCATTTCACTCGCTCTCTCGTTAATTCGCTTACCTCTCTATTCACTCATTTCATTTGTTCATCCCTTCATATTCTTAGGTGTGCCAACCACGACCTAACTCCACAGAAAACAATCTTTGAATCGAATGGCTATTGTATAAGTTTCTCTTAAGTGAATATTGCAAAAGCAGCTCATTAGTGACTTTTCAACACCCTTGCATAGTACGCTGTTTGGGCTAAGTCGTGTCATACTGAGCGTGAAAGTTCTTTTTTATCTCTCTCTTTCTTCGGAAGAATATGTGTGCTGACAATCCTTGCGCGAACAACGCCACTTGTCGAATCAGTTTTACAGACAAACTTTATCAGTGTCTATGTCCTGCCGGATACAAAGGTCCGAGGTGCCAAACAGGTAAACAAAAAAATCCTTTATATCGTTCAAGTGAGATCTTCAATTCAATTATTAAGAAGCATTCAAGTCGAACACTAACTACATGAACATGTATCATTTACATCGTCATTTCTAAGCAGCAAAAAGAAAAAAACCAAAGAGAGAATGAAAGAGAGAGACACACAGAGGAAAGTAAACTTACATGCTTTTTTCTTAAATCTGAAACTGGCGTCTAAGATTTGAAAAGTAATTCTAATTGTGGGTAAGTGGAGTGGATTAAAATATAACTACAATGAACCTACATACGAATACATTTGATTTACTACTAATGAGATTGAAAAGAAAAGAAAATGATTACCTGCAATTCCACCTGACCCACTAATTCATCTGTTTGTTTCCTTCGCTTCCTGTTTCTTTTGTTGTCTTCAGACATCGATGAGTGTGCCAAAGGGCTTCACAATTGCAGTCCCCATGCCTTTTGCAACAATACCAAAGGGTCTTACTACTGCGCATGCAAGCCCGGATTCACTGGGAATGGCCGAGGATGCAAAGGTACATGCAAACGTTGACTTTTGTACACATTAAGTTAAGAGGGGTTCCTATGAAGGAACTTTCTGATGAAAATGTCAACGCACTGCAGTAACCATAACGCGTAACGCAAAGCACATAGCAAACAGAGCATGAATTCACAAATATATGAAATCAGACAACTCTTATGATAAGAGAGAAGAGTATTTCGTGGGTTGATACCATGAAATTTGAGCAGGGAAAAGAGCAGAATGATTAAGAGTAAATGCCAGTAAAAATCAAGGAAAATTAAAAAAACGTGGCCACGGTCAAAAAATCGATTTCGCTCATACTTTGTCAGTTTGAAGGCCTAGGTAAGTAACTGAAGGATATGAGGTTAGTTTTTTGAAATATTCCATATAACGGAAGAAAACCACGAAAAACGGTCACCCTACCGGAAGCTCGGATTTCACCTGGCGGAAACTCGAAATTTTACACTTTTCAGCTTCTCGCTAAACAGACGTTTACATAGCTGTGAATCTTTCTTAAGTATAATTGAATACATTGATTCTTCCTTAGTCAAACCATGGGAATTATTTTTATCTCTGCTTATTTGTGAGCGAACTGAGACCCGATTAAGAAGACACACTTTTCTCATTTACGCGAAGGTGTAAAATAATCCAAACTCAGCGACGAAAAAAGCTGACCGGTAGTTCTTCAAATCCTCTGATATTATAACCAAAGACAGTTCAGTCATTGATTTTTAGGTCTACGGTTTTAAATCTTTAGGATCTAGTAGCACTTTTGCATGAACGCCGATCAAAATTCGATAAAATTCCAATTGAGCGCCTTTGAAATCTACAACTCTACATAACAAAGCACTATTGAATAGATTAACTCCTCGGCCAAAGTTTGTACATAAAACATAAGGGTTTTGCTTTTTTAGCGGTTTGAAGCGTTTTAAAAATATATATTAATGTTAAATATTATCTACACAGGTAAAACAAACTATGAAACACCAAAATTACCACGAGCTGAAATTAAATCTCACAGGCTCGCTCCCTAATCTGCGTCACGCACGAGCGACTTAGCTACAATTAGTACAGTAACAAACAGATATTTACATCCGTTGATTTTAAATAAGTCGTATTTTTAAAATATCTTACTCAAAGATGTGCCAGGTTTCCCAGTTAACTTGCTGAAAAAAAAAGAAAACCTTAATAGTAATTCTAGCTCAATTAGAATTGATTTTATTTAGTATGAGAAGTTTTGTGCCGTCGAAAACCAATCGGAAGTAACTGTTTCCACGAAAAGCAAATATTGCATCGTTCTCTAAATAAACAAATCTACTTAACCTTATAACCAGAGTATGTTGTTGGCGAAGTTAATAGACATACATAAGAACGACGTCTTGCTCGTTCTTGAATACTGTCGGTGGGATTTGCGGCGCAGACGAACGCACTTGCTAAGTAACTTCGTCACACTGTTCACGCTGTGTAACAAGGATATAAAACATCGCACGAAGTCCTAAAAAACTCTCCGGACTTGAACCAGAATTGATTTTAGCAAGATTGCGTGTTTTTAAAAGCCAACGAGTTTATTGGAGATGACTACCCGTACCGTCTCATCGTGTCACTTAGGCATAACCTGACACGATGTCGATAGTTTCGACTCCTGATGGCCGAGAGCACTCGGATTTCTTTTTTTCCGAGTACGCCTGTGTCACTTACTGAATAATACATCATTCTCATTTATTCACCAGGCTTAAAAATATTTTATCACATTTATTCCATTGCGCGTATGCCACATATGACATTCCAATCCTAGCAGTATGCAGGATGTTTGTCCCATGAAGCACTCGGATTTTTTTTCCGATTATGCCTGTGTCACTTACTGAGTAATACATCATGTTCAAAAGTATTAATTTTTGCATCGTACAGAAAGTTGTTTCGGGTCACTCAGCAAGAGCTGTGAAAAGTAGCTGCACTGGAATAGGAATATATTTTTTCCAATCCATGAAGATATTTGACCTTTCAAAATAGCTCGTCCCTATGGGCTCAGGTAAATAACAACTAAAAAATGTACTACCAAGCAGGAACTGTCTCCAATGAGTTTTGTATCCTCTTCATTCTGTTGTCCAATGCGACTATTAAAAACACTATGAGTTTTACGACTTGCATGTTTTATTGATTGCGCTTGTCAAACAACACTATAGTCTGTCATTGCTAGAGAAAATAAAGTTTAATTTTGACAATATTCGATGAAAAATACTAAGAATTTTCCAAAGAGGGCACCGAAGAATAAATAATGTGCACTGTCATTTTTACGACATTTAAAAAGGAGGGAAGGGGGTGGGGGAAAGGATTTAACAACCATACTACTCTCTCTACCCAACCACCCACAAAGTGCACAGTTTGCACAGTATACTAGTGGAAACGTCACATCAACATTTATATGTTTACGTTTAATAGCACAATAACGGTCGTTGCATCACTCCAATATGGCCATTTCCCCACAAAACCATATTTAAGTAGATCTTTGATCAATCTTGTACGTCAAGCTTTGTTACTTTGAATTTTTCTTGGCTTCTTGCGGAGACAATTTCAAACTTTTTAGCCCTAAAACTTTGAATGGATATACAACTATAATTAGCTTACATTACGTGACTGGTTGGCTGGTTTAATTCGGTGGCAGCCTTGAGGTGGTCGCCATACCATTAGTGTATCTACCTCTTCACTGAACACACTTTTAAAAAAAGATAACGATCAAATGAAACGATTTTTTCGAAAGAAAATAAATGATGTTATCTTGTATACAATTATGCGCAAGGCATAATTAGTCAACAGAAGACAGTTTATTAATCTGCTTATGAGGTACAGCTGCACTCGCCTACAAGCTTTGAAAGACGACTAATAAACGGATTCTTTCGTCTTTGTGTTATATCAGAGACGTCCACACCAAGTTCATCGCAAATACTGCGCAGCATGTCCACACTCAGTGACATCAGCTTTTTCTTGCCCATGCGCATGAGTTCACAGATGTTGTAACCTGACGACGATACAATGGGGTGCTGAAGGGAAACCTCTCTCATCACTTGCGCACAGATTTCAGATTGGATTACTTGTTCTTGTGATGCTCTGTCATCTTTTCTAGTGGTCTCTTCGTCCGACTCTTCCCGGTTCACTGTACTGGGAGGAAGCCTTTTCTTTGCTGCCAGTCGTGAGAAGAATCCAGTGATTTGCTGTCCTGTTAGCACTTCTTCTGGTAGAAATCGACGAGCTCCTAACTCGTCCCTTGAAGATCTCATCATTTTTGAGACTTCATTCGGATCTGCTTTCCTTCCACTCTGCTCGCCAATTTCAAATTGTTGTTTCAAAAATTCATTCTGTTTTTGCGTAAAACGTGACTTCTTTGTGATTGTCTTAAGTGCCCATCCCATTGTAAGGGGCGAAAAGCATTGGCTGTTTTGTTCTTCACATTATAACTGCACAGTGGAAATCCTGGTACCTTCATCCATTAGCTTTGAAGCATATCCTCGTTTTGCTTTGTCATACAGCGTTTCCTGTTCAGGTAGTCACTTGTGTTTCCCCGTGTCTAGATGTGCTTGTAATGATACAAAGCGGCTGTATGCTTTAATGCACTCTTCCTCGGGGCATGGGAAAAGTGGCGAGGCTTGCTCGTTTTCACCATCATCATCTTCTTGTTCTCGGCTATTGGCATCACTGGCTGCGTTTGGATCACTTGCAGATTTTTTATGTACATGTCTGTGTCTCACCTTCTTGAAAGATGGCTTAGTACTCAATTTCTGCGATGGGGGATCAACCACTTCAAGAGTTTCCGGGACCTGCAAAACTCCTTCAAACTGAGACCACGGTAGCAACTTTCCAGGACCCACATTAAATGCCCTCCACGCTCGTATTCCGTTCTCCTCATACTTGAAGTTGTTGAGTAAGCTTACACCATCCCATTTGACGTGCCGAGTGCTTGACGGGTTGAATGTAACGTAACTAGCCTTAGCGCAAGATCCTGGACCAGACTCTATGGCTGTTTTGAGCTGAATTGCTGTTGTCACATCATTGCCCTCGTTTACATATCTTCCAATGTCTCCTTTAATAGTCGCTGCTTGGCGGTCGCATATTCCTTTTCCACCTTGAGGATCGGAAAAGTCGTTCCGTTCCACGCCCACGCCAGCAATGTCGCCTGCAAATTTTGCTGACGATAGTGTATCCGCTGTGGTAACAGCCGGCATTATCTTGTTTATAAAACGCCCTTTCTAATTCCGGCATTTCCTTCTTCAGCGAAACAAGACAATCCTGCATTATCGATACCATTACAGCACTGTCTTGTAAACAGTTCTGAAAGACATGTACGAATGTTTGAGACTCAAACTGCTCGCCTTCTTCCGACTTCCTAATAGCAACTGTTATGTGCCATGGTAAACCGCGCTTAGCAAATCAGTCTGATTGCGGCTCTCGAAATTTTCGGGGCATAAATTTCATTGCCCAATCCTGCACTAGTAACACGTCGCATTTGCTCTTCATTTTAGCTAGAACAGAACATGTGGCCTGATCTTGGTGAACGGAGCGCAACTGGTGGGCTTTCCAGCTCATGATATTATTTGGTCAACTTTCATTCTCCTGTTTTCTTGGCGAGGAATCGGTTCTGCTCTACCATGAAGCAGGGTGTGGTGTCGCGCTATGTCAAAGCGGTAACTTGTCAGGGTTGGGATAAATTCTTGCACCTCTTTGAAAGACAACTTGTCAGCCAGGATTGAGAGTATTTGCCGACGGGTACTCCAGTGTTGAGCGTTCAAATAACTCTCGGCAAACGCTTGAAGAAGCTCCACTTCCTTACAACTTTTCCCGCCAGTTGTTCTTCGATTCACTTAGCGCTCACATAATTCCCTCCATAAGCAATTCGAATCTTCAGGAGCAAGGACTTCCATTACTGCTGAAGCACACTGTTCAGCTTTTCTCAAATAACGGCGTTTAGTACGGCTTTGAGCTACATTCCATGGTACTGATAGTACGTGGCGGACTGGGCTGGTGTCATGAAGCTGTAGAAGGCGATTGAGCTGTTTCAGGGATTCACCTTGCACATAGTTTATGTCATCTTCGCTTTCTTGCGAATCTTCGTCTGGCACGTAAAGGCTCTCTCGTTTAGATCTACCTTCTTTGCATTCAGTATCAGTGATCGGTACAGGAAGGGAAATATCAGTGTCAACTTCATGATCGACGTGTAGTGCGAAAAAGTTAAAATATTTTCTATATACAATGAACAAAAGATTCGCCCACGATTCGTGGGCCAGTTCGACATTTCTAGTAAAGTTTGTGTTAAAACACCTATGACTTCCTTATATCATTCACGAACCCTGCTTCCGACTCTGGATTACCTAGTTTTCCAGTTAAACTTTAAATTAACAAAATTCTAATTAAGAGCTGTCTAATTTCGGCTGCCATGGACACATATCATAGGACAAGTAAACGACGTCATAATGATTTTGGATTGTGAGTTTGTATGACTTTGTGAAGTGAAAGGATGAATGCTTATTGGTGGCCTGAAGAAACGTTTAGAGATAGGCTGACATGACAGAAAGACTATAAGGTCTCTGATAAGCGATATAACTGGGAAAGTGTTTTGCCGCCGGTATTTCATATTATGTAATAAAGCATGTGCGTATACTCACCAGGTTTAGCTTGTTCAACATGACAGGACGGAAAATGCGTGCACTGTAAGTACCTCCCGTTGTCCTAATACAAAGCCTTAGAAAAGTTTTTTAAGGCTTTGTATGGGACAACGGGAGGTACTTACAGTGCACTCGTTTTCCGTCCTGTCATGGTTTCGGCGATCTCTGAAACTTCAGCGGTCATCTGCCATTTCTCAGGTGCCCTTTCCTTATACACACTAAGCATCTTTCTGCATTTTACGCAAATTTCTTTAGAAAAAACAGTCAAACTCCCGTCAAAACTCCGAAATTACCGAAAGGCGCGTATTTTTTAAACACAAAAGTCTGAAGTTTTGTCGACCCACAGAATAAAATAACAATCGAAAGTTGACTGCGCGATAAGAGGTGAGAAGAAGGGGGGGAGTAGCATTGTGATTAGACTATCCCTTTTTTTTGTTTATTGTTTATATCTTTCTCAAGTAGCTTTTTGCGAAACGAAATTGAAATGTTTTAAACAAAGTAAATTAACCCCTACTAATCGAATTCCAGGTGCGTACTGTAAGTTACAGACCGTGAAACGAGGTTAGTAAGATATTCATTATGTCTCTGAGGTCAATCGGGCGCGCGGGAATGGAAACTAGTTAAAGTTTAGTGGGCCGCGCAAAATTGACCAATCACACCCCGCGTACGAACTGAGAGATACTGATAAAAAATAGGAACTCATTGTATACATGTGGGTAGTGCTGTGCACGCGCTGCGGACCTGTTTGTTTAGGGACACCGGCACTCACTCACTCACTCACATACCTGGCGACAAAGTGGGTAGGGCACTATACAGTGCACACACTAATATAAGCGCAATCCATAAAAAAATGAGAGGCATGAAATAAAGGTTGTTATAAAAAAATTGGATTGGACAACTGAATGAAGAGATAAGTAACGAAATGTCCTTCATCAACCTTACTTATTTCTCTCCGTCGTTTAAACAAATGATTCTTTCATATAATCTCAAGTCATCAGAATGAATAGACTAAAAATAATTCATTGGAGACAGTTTCTGTTTGGTAGAACATCAAGTAGTTGGTTGCTTACCTGAGCCCACAGGGACGAGCTGTTTTGAAAGCTCAAATATCTTCATGGATTGGAATAAATTTATTCCTTTTTCCAGTGCGGGTGCCTTCCTCAGCTCCTTGCAGTGACCAGAAACAACTTCCGGGATGGTGCAAAGATTACCCGTCCTTCGCCAACCTAAACCTAACTTGGCACGATGAACTGGACAGATAGTCATATCCGATAAATTCGCCGGCTTTTGAAAACATCCACATCTCGCCAAAATTAATTCTACCTCCGTTTCAATTCCGGAAAATTTCAACGACTTTTTGTGATTTTTGATATCCCTGTTACACCGCGTGAGAGGTGTGACGGAAGTTGAAGAACTTGTGCGTTCGTCTGCGCCGCAAATCCCACCAACAATATTCAACAACGAGCAAGACCTCGCTGTTCTATGAAGTTCCCCGACAATAAACTCTGGTTTTAGATGCAATGTTTCACAGATAAAGATAATTCGATTTATTTATTTATAGAACGATGCAATTTTCGTGAGAACAGGTACTTCTGATTGGCTATCGACGGCATAAAGCTTCTCATTCTTAATAAAATCAATTCTTATCGTTTCAGCAAGTTAACTGGGGAACCTGGTACATCGTTGAGTAAGATATTTTAAAATAAGACTTATTGTAAATTAACCGATGTAAATATCTGTTTGTTACTGTACGCTCGTGCGTGACGCAGATTAGGGAGCGAGCCTGTGAGATTTAATTTCAGCTCGTGGTAATTTTGGTGTTTCATAGTTTGTTTTACCTGTGTAGATAATGTTTAACATTAATATATATTTTTAAAAGGTTCAAACCGCTAAGAAAGTAAAATCCTCATGTTTCATGTATAAACTTTGGCCGAGGAGTTAATTTATTCAATAGTGCATTGTTATGTAGAGTTGTAGATTTCAAAAGCGCTCAATTGGAATTTTATCGAATTTTGATCGGCGTTCATGCAAAAGTGCTACTAGATCCTAAAGATTTAAAACCGTAGACCTAAAAATCAATGACTGAACTGTCTTTGGTTATAATATCAGAGGATTTGAAGAACTACCGGTCAGCTTTTTTCGTCGCTGAGTTTGGATTATTTTACACCTTCGCGTAAATGAGAAAAGTGTGTCTTCTTAATCGGGTCTCAGTTCGCTCACAAATAAGCAGAGATAAAAATAATTCCCATGGTTTGACTAAGGAAGAATCAATGTATTCAATTATACTTAAGAAAGATTCACAGCTATGTAAACGTCTGTGTAGCGAGAAGCTGAAAAGTGTAAAATTTCGAGTTTCCGCCAGGTGAAATCCGAGCTTCCGGTAGGGTGACCGTTTTTCGTGGTTTTCTGCCGTTATATGGAATATTTCAAAAAACTAACCTCATATCCTTCAGTTACTTACCTAGGCCTTCAAACTGACAAAGTATGAGCGAAATCGATTTTTTGACCGTGGCCACGATTTCTGTGATTTTTACTGACAATCACTCTTAATCACTCTTCAAACACAAGTTACTTTAGTTACTCGGAGAGCCATCAGTTAATTAGTAACTTTAAAGACTGTATGGAAATAATTATTATCAATGATAATGATAACCTCTCTTCTTTTGTGGGATTTGAAGTAACATGCATGCATGCTACTCGAGAAAGTCCTCTAGAAAAGAAAATGTCTCAGTTCAGCCAGGAAGAAAAAAAAAGACTAATACACGATAGACAATATAATTTTATAATTCTAGTCAAAAGTATTTTTAAACTACTTCCAGAAGCTACTTCGTGTAAAGAAATTTATGACAAGGATATGTAAGTAGAATTGATATTCGATTATTTATTATCTATTATTATCAAGTCCATCACGTCACCAAATATAACCCAATTTTCAAGCCACATTCTAGAAAGTCCGTCTTAATTAAATTCACTTTGGTGGAGTGTATTACTGTCCTCACAGAAGTGAAAAATATCCTTTGCCCCCAGAAACCTGTTTAACTCCAGGATAAATAACCGAGCCTTGCTGCTACAAAGGCTGTTGTTGATATTCTGCAGTTTTTGACGTCGTCTTTTGCTGAAGGATCAACTTTTCATTTGCTTATTTGTTGAATCATTATTGTTATTATCACTCAGTATCTTTCCCATTATCATTTTCATTGTCACCGTTGTAGCTATGATAACTATTTTTATAAGGTCAAGTTTTATTTCACCATCATTGTTTTTATTATTAGTTGTATTCCTTTTTTTTTTCCTTTTTTTTTTTTTTTTTTTTCATTTTGATTCAAAAGATCCAAAGTGAGTGGTGTGGTTACCCTTCTTGTTGACTCCCAACCATTGTCCGTTTTTTGTCACATGAGAAATTTTGGGTGTGGAGATGGAGGATGGACGCCAGTTATGAAGATTGACGGCAGAAAGGTGCATACGTTTATTAAATAATTCATCTCGTGTATAAACCCGCTCTCTTTCAAAACTTTGCAAGTTAAAAAACGTGCCTGTTCCACATGTGTGCCTTTTTTTTTTAATCGAGAAGGTAATGCACGAAGAACAGACGTTGCTCAACGTAAATTTCAAAACTTGTGTGTAGTGACTGAAAAGGAATGTCTTAATTATATTAACATATTTTTCTCTGGTATCATGTAACAGCTAGATAAAAAAATATACACCATCGGGATCATAATTCGGTTAAAAGCAGATACACTACAGGACGTCGACAGCAGAAAACCCATCAATTCGGAGAAAAAAATTTAAAAAATTAATTGCTTCGCTATTTCACACCACCTTCCGTTACCATGCAGGTTATTGGAGCAATTACGATGAAAAAAATTAACGCATTATTAAATATCCATTTAACAAAGTGTGGTTATTTTATAGTTATAATTAGTGATCCTGACTAGAATCTTATCTTATGGTTTTGATCAGATCGACTAAACAACAGCTTTCTTTTGAAGCAACAGATAACTTAAAGGTCAAATTGCTTGTTATTGTAATTACTGATATTATTTACAAAACGAGAACAAATGAACTCTTATCCTTTTACAGGAAACCTTCCGTTTTGAAAAATCTTACTGGACTGATAAAAACGAGTACAACCCTTCAGGAGGAGAGACTGGGTTTGACGAACAAGAATCAAAACTACCCACCTACTGGAACACATCCTTCTCCAAGATCTGTCTTGGAATGAAGATCAACCAACAGCTCAGATTTATTGTTGTCAACAGGCTGGCTGACTCTCTGCACTCAATGATTGCTGATGGCCAATACCGAAACACGTCGCTGGGTCGTGACGAGTGGAAAAAGTTGATTGGCAGCGACGCCTCTTTACAGCACAATTGTAACAAGGAAGGATTCAATTCCTTTAGTGGTCGAACTGATCGTTCTAAGGTCAGAATTGGTATTGTTAGCAATGACCAGAACGACTGCCACTCGTGCAACTCTTTGATTGGATTTGGTACGGGAAGTCACCCTAATGACGCAAAATCTTGTGGAAACGAGGCACCGATAGGAACTTCAGATAATGGACGCAAGAGTATCAAAGCCCTGGGGTACATATTGGTGCAATAAAACTACACTTTGTTGTTTTAAGTCCGTGAACCACGCTTGTTTCACCTTGGAGACATCTTATTCCGACAAAACAGTCCAGGCAAACGGTCGTGAAAAAAGCCCTAAATATACAGTAACCACACATTTAAACTGTTAGAGAGATATGTAATTCATGTAATTAAATTTAATTTAGTACCTGTTTTTCAGCGTAATTTGCTAAACGGATAGAACATGGTAGTTAATTCACAGTTTCAGTAAATTTTATTGTTGCTGCAATCTGTCGAATCTTTAAAGTATGGTCTAGTTTTTTTCGCTGCGATTGGTCCTATAACTGAAAGCCCCAAGATGTTGGAGAAAAATATGCCACGGAAAGTACAATTTCTAGTCGAACCTTAAGGTTATAAGATCCATCGAAACGTTTGCGGCCAAAAAACAATTCTAGTAGCATGAACATGTCAAAAATCCTAATGAAAAGCGTTTGTCACGGAGGCGCACAGGTGAAATAAGAAAATAATTATTACTCTACAAACATATTTATTCAAGCCAAACACAAAAACCAGATGACGCTCTTAGTCAGAGATATTGTAATAATAGGATAATAATAACTTTAGTAACCCTACAAAATGGATCAGCTAGTACCGTAATAAAAGCTGGTATTAATCCATGTGTAGCTATAATAAAATACTCTATAACTTCTATTTCTATGAATATAATATCGACTACTGGAGAAAAATCAACTATAAAACTAAGTTAGCGAACAATGATGCGATTTAACATCTAAATCTCTAAAATAACCATATACCTCAGTCCTAAATCTCTTCAAAGAGGTTATCTCTAATGCATTTGGGAAAACTATTCCAATCTGCTGCTGCAGAATACTGAAAAGTTGTTTGGCCAGTTTTCGTTTCGACCTTGGAAAGATGCAATAAAGTCTCATCACATAAATTTCTATCATGCATACGAGATCTAAGTATAAGATAATCCACCAGTTGATCAGGGCAACTAACATTATATATAATCTTAAAAGACAATACGACACGCAAAAAGCGCCTACGATTTCCTAAAGTAAGAAGACCTAACTTACATCGCATTTCTTGTGAGCAAGTTTTGCTTATAAATTAACAATAAAATATCCTGAGATAAAAAGCTAGAAATTCTGTTTAGCATTCTTAGCTTTGGGTATACTCTCTGGCAGATATATTTCATGTGATAATCCCAAGATAGATTTCTATCTACATATACACCTAAATATTTATAGGAGTCTACTTCATTCAATCTTTGATCTTGTAGATAAATGTCAATAATAGTGTCAATTGCAGCTCTAAGGGCAGGTCGTGATCCTAATAACATGAAATTGGATTTTCCGGAATGGGATTGTGAATTTGATTGGGAATTTTAAATGTGTCTACAGGAAACTCGGGAATCTATTACTTGATAAATTTTCCCATTTTGTCTTTTAAGGCGAATTTTTCTTAATAACGCATGAGTAAAAATGACCTGGAGAGGAAATCATGTGCAGGGTGGGCCGCATGTTTGAGTTATTTGAGTTATTTTCGTTTTAAATCAAATGCGTGGCAAGATAAGGGTGTGATATTTTTTCACTCACAAGTCTCACAATGAAGAAGGTGCGAGGTTTTTGGATTGAACACTCTAGTCAAATGGGAGAAATTGACGAGCGTATGCGACTATTTCCACTCGCCATTGATTTTTTTAACTCCTTTCGTTGAATTGAAATACGGGAAAAGAATGATACCCATGAAACTATATGAATTAACGACGCGCGAGGCTTCAGACGTTATTACTGGGTTTAAATCACACGCTAGAAGAAGGAAAACATGAACTTTTTGTGCACATCAGGAACAAAATCTCATTCACGCTGCGTGAAATTCAAATACACGCATATTAAAGAATCGAGCAAATGACGATAGTCTTCTACATGATTCAACGGCGTGGTAGGCTTCGGACGTTAATACCAGGTTACACATGCCCTCATTACCTTTGCATCGCACAGTGAGCCTCTAATTGAATATATCTTTCGCCAGTTTTAAGTAATATAAAGGAAAAAACGGTGACATCTCTTTACTTCAGATACGAAAGCTACAGTCGCCACACCATCTACCCCACGGTGACTATTTGCATCCTAAAAAACTACCAGAATCACCCCCACGGGGAGGATTTGTCTTATCATCAGTTTTGCCGATGGTTTAAATTTGCCGCTCGTATAATAATTGGAAATTTTAAAAAATCCCGTGTGTATTTTAAAGCTGTTTCCGCCATTGTTCCATAGTAGCCATATACGGTCATTGTTAATCGTTAAACAAAGCCTGCTCAACTCTAAGCTGATCCGCTTTTCTTGACACGGGCAGTCCTAAAGCAAACGCTGGGTTCTAGATGATCTTAAACATTCTGTAGCTTTTACTCTGTGTTGGTAACGCAAATTATTTTGGCAGCAACAAAGGAAAACCGTGGGTCGCAAAATAAATAAATAAATAAATAAAATTAAATAATGATAAAGAAAAAACATAGCGCTTGTACCTCCTCGTGTAGTCCGCTGTTATCGACAAAATAACACTGAATTGTTCAAATTAGTGATAAAAGCATGAAACTTTGCCACAACACTTATGACCCCAAGACTAACATTTTCTGATTTAGGGCCAATCCAAATTAATTTCTGGTGACGATAACCACACATGTCAAAAATTCGCTAATAAGAAACCGAGGCTAAGAATAATAAAAAAAAATCCCCTTAATAAACGACATTGCTTAAGGAAATTTGCGACAAAAGCCTTCAAACATAACCAACGAGTCATTTTCTATCCATTCGTATTCACCTTTTTCCATTACGGTACTATCATTTTTGACATTTTCATGATGTTTGGGTTCCCTGTGGTTAAACGTTAAGTATACGTGATCTACATTATTTTCTGAGTCACTGTTGGTAATTATGCCATTACGTTACTATCCTCTTTGATATTTATCATGATGTTTGGGTACCTGTGGTCAAATGTGAAATAAACCTGTCTACATTATTTTCTGAATCACTATTGCTAAAACTTGTTTATCTTAGAAACATAAGACTTACAAGGTGGTTGTTGATCGATTCATTTTGAATACATTTTTTTCAGTCTGTAAAAGGCAAAGATGATGTGTAGTCATGAGAAAACAAAAACTACGTTTACCATATTAAGAACGGCATGTGAAGGAGGCCTACCCAATTATTGTTGTTTTACAGTTGTTGGTGCTTTTTTTTTTTTTTTGGTACGATAATTTTGTTTTTATTTATTTGTGTATTTTTTTGTTTTTTTTTTTGTTTTGAAACTGAACGTGGGCAGAGATATATATATGGACGAAACCACATTGAAAAATTTTGTTCTTGATCACCAAAGTGTTTTTGCATCAATTGGATCAATTTACTCATCTCTGTTTGTTGATTTCATTCATCCTTTGTTGGACAGACTGTCGTATGGCTACAGAAACCTGTTTGATGTTCTCAACAACAAATATTAATGCTGTCCAAATCAAATATGAATATCAAGTAATGCTACTGACCTTTTAAATCTTTTATATATTTTCGTCAAATGTTTGTCGGCAAGGTGTCGCAAGGTCACACTTTTGCAGCCCTGATGCCTATTGTAACAATACCAAAGGGTCTTACAACTGCACATGTAAACCTGGATTCACTGGGAGTGAAAGAGAATGCGAGGGCGAGTGTTACTTTTGAGACTATTGAGCAAAGGAGGCAGACTTTCTAATTTCAAACTGTCTGATAAAACAAAAACTACGTTTATCATATTAAGAACAGTATGTAAAGGAGGCCTACCCATTTAGTGTAGTTTTTCCAATTGTTGCTGCTTCTATGTTTTTTTTAAACGATAGTTTGTTTATAGTTATTTGTGCATTTTTTTGTTCAGACATCAACGAATGTGTTCGTGGGCTACGCAAATGCAGCTCTGATGCATTTTGCAGCAATACCAAAGGGTCTTACATCTCTACATGTAAACCTAGATTCACTGGAAATGGACGAGAATGTAAAGGTAAACGTTGAGCCTTTTTTTTCCACTGGTGAGTGCCTCTGAAACACATCCACCAATGATTCTTAATCGTATGAATGTTATTTTCAAGTGAAATAAAAAATTACGAGGTGGCATCTGTTGCAACTTATACTGTTAATATTGTCAACCAGAGTTGGAACTAAATGCCCAATCATGAGTCTTTGATATTGGTAAGCCTTAAAAAAGGTATAAAATTAAAAAAATGGATGAAAACATCTATTGTTTTATTAAGATAGCAACAATCGATCCTCTCCCGACGCTATTGTATTTGAAGACAACATACATACTGCCAATTAAAATGAATGAAAACTGAGAACTCTTTCCAGCTAAAAAGCAGAGCTTGGAAAATGATAAAATTCTTCTGTCAATCCATCAGATTGCAGTCAATATAGTTTCCCAATGAGGGATTAAGATGTAGCTAAAAAAAGTTTATAATTTCTTCTAATCAAAGATATTTTAAAACTTCTTGCAGGAGCTTCCTCGTGTAAAGATATTCATGACATGCAAGTAGAATTGGTTTTCGACATTATTTTCATAGTACATCAAATATCGCGCTTGCCCGCATATAGTTGAAGCCCATCACGGCACCGAATATACCCCAATTTTCAAACCACATTCCATATGCGAAGAGAGTCCTCCTTTAAACCTTGATTCATTTCAGTGGAATGCATTACTGCCCTTACAGAAGAAATGGAAAATATCATATGCCCTCGCACACCTGTTTGATTCAAGAACAAACAACCGAGCATTGTTATTATGAAGGCTAGTGTTTTATATTCCGCAGATATTAACGTCTGAAGGATCAACTTTTCATTTGCTCATTTGTTGAATCATTATTATTATTATCACTCACTCCCATTGTCATTTTCATTGCCACCGTTGTAGCTATTATCGTTATTCTCATAAGCTCAGGTTTTATTTCACCATCATTGTTTTCATTATTAGTAGTGTTTTTTTTGCCTTTTTGATTCAAAAGATCCAATGAAAATGGTGTAATTACCCTTCTTGTTGACTCCCAACCCTTATCCGTTTTCTTTCACATGGGAAATTTTGGGTGTGGAGACGGAAGATGGACGCCAGTCATGAAGATTGCCGGTAATGAGGTGCATACTTTAATTATGTAATTATCTCTTGTATAAACCTTCTCTCTTTCAAAACGTTGCAAGTTAAAATCATGCATGTAACTTGGGTATGCCTTTTGTTTTTCATCGAGAAGGTAATACATGAAGAACAGACTTAGTTCAAGACCTATTGTGTGTAGTGACTGTTGAAAAAGGATGAAAAAGAATTTATAAATACATTCTAACATATCTGTCTCTAAAATCATGTAACAGGTAGGTAAGAAATACACACCATTAAGATCATAATTCGGTTAAAATCTGTTCGGAACATAGAACATATATATCTTATGTGAGTTTCATGCCCCCTTTCTGGCGTGGGAGTGCCCAACGATGCCACCAACACATGTGTTTTTCTTGCATTGCAAATATGCGACGCTATTTTAAGTGCCGCTGGTAACAAGAACAGTTTAGGAACATGTTTGGATGACATACCCCAGATTGCAACGGAGATGATCATTAGTTATCTCTTGGAATTAAATAAAATTCGTGACTTGTCATCCTTGTATACCGTCTTGGATGCCAACAAACTCATGAGAGATCACAACCATCTAAAGAATGAGTTCGAGTTTACAGAAGAACTGCCATACGCTGATGGAGTTTTAGCTGAGGTGAGCAGAGATCGAATTCAACAGAAAATGCAGGAGCTTGCAAATGGCCAAACTTTCTCGTCGATTTACAATTGTGAGCCCTTTTCATTTCTTATTGGATCTCTGTCACGATAATTTTTCATACTGGATACTCATCCGGTTCCGGAACCTTGTGGAGGAGATGGAAATGGCTCCTCAAAGTTTATGAATCCACTTCCCTTGAATGCTGCCGCGCTTTGTGTCAGTGGTTGTAGAACCTTTTGGCAGTTATTGGACTTAAAGCATCTGAGGCCCACTCTTTAGCAGTGATAGTCAGGTAAATGTTATCACACTGTTCATAACACTGTTCGAAGTGTCTCGTTAGTCGTAATCAGACTTCTTTAGAATTAGTAGTCTCGAGATATCCAGACTTCAGGAAAGCCAATATTTGGGAAGTGGTAAAGGAGTTTTATTGCTTTCTACTACTGAGTATATTCCCTAGAATTGAGGAAATGTTCTCAGATAACATCAACACTTTTCGGAAATGTCTCATTCTTTGGTGATGAGAAAAGGGGCAATTTTTTTGTTGATTTACCATTTCCTTACCTTAACGTACTTGATAACTATTGTCAAATATATTTTTCTGTGTTTTTATATAGCAAACTATCTCGGATTTTTGAAAAATTTTGAAGGTTACCTTATTATTTAGGGCTTTTGTTTCGCTCCAATCCCTGTTTGAAACAAAATAATTTTTTCAGTGGCACCCTTTCAAATTGTTACACGAGAAAAATGTCTGCCTCCGTCGCTCTTAAATTCAATCCCTGTCTAAAACTGAAGGCTACTGACGAAGACGAGCGAAAGTTTCTTTTTGAAAAATTTTGTAAAAATAATTGAACTTTAGCTTTGTCGTAAAAAGGGCGCTTTCTGTTGATGTTTTCCCAATAAGGTGTGTACATCTGTGTTTCAAAATACCCAAGAAGCTTCGCCAACTTGTTGGTAATAAGATGGAAATAAAACATGTAATATAATTTGTGAGACCAGCTGTAGATCTCGAGTACTCCAACTGCTTCTTGTGAGGAGAAACGGCAAAAAATATTTGAACAGGTCAACTATTACTTAGGGCGCTATGTATGTAGATATGTATCTTAATTGCTAAAATAAATGGATTTTGTTTTGCGCGACAACATTGAAACTTTTTTTGACTCCAAAAAGGATGACCTCATCATCGAAGTGACAGATGATGGGACAAGCACTTGCAGCGATCAAGTAAGTGAATTTCCTGTGTGTAAAGTTGTGTCATTATTATTAACCTGTAAAATCTTTGTCACCGACAATTTATGTGATTGATGATTCAGCGAGGTGTTACTTGTTTTTATCGCAGATATTACAATCTCGTCAAGTTCTCAGCAAGGGCAAAAAGCGCAGGCTTCCTGACGAGGTGCGTGCATCTTTTCATGATAAAAATTCGACTACAGTTCATGAGACGTTATAGCAGACGTTATAAACTAATCAGAAGAATTTAAGTTTTTCAACAAATTTAATACTTGCCTCTCGATCCACTGAATAAGTAAGTACTAAGTACAAAAGGACAAGGTTTCATAACCGACTGGGAGAAAGCACTTCATGATGCCTTGTTAGAGTCAGTGCGAAAACTACAGGCTTACGTTGCCTCAACCACTTCCGACGCAATTGTAAAGACAAATTGAACACTTAAGAATTCTGGAAAAGGGAGGATCAAAAACTCTTTCTCAATGCTGTTTTTGGGAATGACGAAAAGGCAGTCCTTGAGTCCGACAGTGAGAATGATCTGGAGGGGCGCCTGAAATCAGTTTAGCCGCTTTTGGATGGAGAGGAGAAGCGCCTCACGTCCACTTCGTCATCACTTCATCTGTGCTACTGCGAAGAAAATATTAATGCAATTTCGAGGAAAACAACTCTAACAAGCGGGGGCTTTAATTTTCGCATGAACCTACTCGCTCTTCTTGTTAACCAGCATCTCTATGTTCGAAGTTAAACAAGAAATTGAACGCTTTTAAAGGCCGTTTAGGTATTTGCATATTGAGGGGCGATTTTTTTTTCCAGCTTCCGCGGACTGTATAGTACAATCAATAAACATGGTATTCTAAATATTATAGCTTATTTAAAGAGATTACGAGAATAAGAAAGGATTGAACAAATTGAAACAAGGACGAGAATGGTGATGAAAAATAACATTCAGCAGACAGTGCAAACAAAGTTTGGTACAAAACAGGTGCCCCATGAAAGTGCATAGAAATGCGACTTATAAATTTTTCGGTGAAATATTTATATTATATGACTTATATAAGATTACAGAAACTAATTGAAATTGACTTTACATTCAAACGGTATGGGTGAGTGTGTGAAGATAAAATATGGGTTTCATAGTGAGTCATGAAGGTCGACAGTGTTCCCAGTGCTACGCGGCACAACATTCATATGTACCCTTACTTTCTCTTCGCCGCGATTCACCATCCTAAATCGTCCCCGACTTTCTCTGTGCGACCTCGTAGCTCAGTCGGCAAATCGTCCCCGACTTTCTCTGTGCGACCTCGTAGCTCAGTCGGCAGAGTAACGGTAGATCTAATCCGGAGGTCGTGGGTTCGATTCCCACCGAGGTCAAAAGATTTTTTCTTTGCCTCGTGTGGTTCCCTGTTTCCCTTTATTAGGGCTAACGCCCAATGGGTTATTCATGGGTTTAAATAGCACTTTAATTTACACTTCAGAGTTAATTCTCTGTTTCACCATTTGTGTTCCCAGTGCTACGCGGCACAACATTCATATCTACTGATTTATTGCCTCTAATATGAAGCCTTTATTTCTAAACGGGAGCAGTAAATCATGGAGAAGGAACATGATTCACAGGAAGTTCTCACCAGAGAACCAAAATAAACATTGTTATGTTGATTTAACAAAGCATCATAATCCCAGCTGTTGTACAAGTCTTTCAGCGAAAAAAAGGGAAGACAGAAATATTCACAGAAATATGGATATGTAAGGTGTCGAGGAGGTGAATTGGCTGACTTAGCTTGTAACAAGGTTCCATGATAATCAAACTTATCCATCACGAATATCATGACACACAGGAAGTTCTTACCACCACCAAAATAAACTGTGGTTGCATGATAATTTGGCAAACTTTCCCAATGCCAGCTGTTGTGTAAAAGCGATAAGCTAGGAAACCATCAAATGAATTCTTCATTTTCACAATCTAGGCTCACATCTATCCATTTATTTAACGTACGCATTTTCAACGACGAACCAATTTAGTCAATTACATTATGACACAGAACTTATGCGAGCTTTACCGGTCTAAACGTCTGCTCGATTATGCTATGAATATAAAGTTGTAGGAACATTGCGTGACCTAAAATAATTCTTTCAGGTCCAATTTACCCTAATTCAGCACAAACGGTTTAAATATCAGTTACTTATCATTTAACAAATTTCATTTATCATTCCTAAAATGGGACGACAGTATGGATATGAAAGTTGTCGAGGAGGTGAATTTGCTGACGTGTTACACGGCTGCATAATTTCAACTGTTATTTATCAATTATTCATGGTAGCATGTCAGGCTACAGAATGATGCGACAAAACTTAATTATGGCAATTGACAGGCAAATTATTGCTGAACCGAACAGCATTCTAAACAAACATTTTTACTGGTAGAAACTAAGGCAGAACAGCTGACATACGAAATAATTTGACTGCCATTGGTTTAACCCGCGTCAGCCTAATTTTCATTGTTTCAAACTTCCCCTGTCATGATGAGTAATATTAAGTAAATAATTCGTTTCTCAAGCATATGTCTAAGAGGCTAGAAGTTTTCTAATCGTTATCTGTATCATGTATTCTGTTTTTGTCTCCCTTTTCTTATTGGAGCTCTGCTTTACGATACAAAGGGCTGTCAGATCACAAGGTTACATGACAGGACGGAAAAACGCGTGGACTGTAAGTACCTACCGTTGTCCCATACAAAGCCTTAGAAAACTTTTCTAAGGCTTTGTATGGAACAACGGGAGGTACTTACAGTGCATGCATTATCCGTCCTGTCATGTTTCAGTATGACTTATATCCAATTCATGTTTACCATTGGTTCGAGTATTCGTTTTTTTGGGGGGGAAACGTTTTATTCAATTATGAAAATTTGTCATTAAGTCAGAAAATTAGCTTTTTCCACCTATATTAACTGAAGAATTGTCGTTAAAATATTCAGTTATCAACGCACAGATAGTACTTTGAAGAAGTATGACATTTTCGTGTACGTAAGTGTATTAATTAAGTAAGAATTCTACAAAGCGAAACACAGACGATTACAAAATCGATAACAAAACTTCTGCCGAGGAATTTGAACCCCCTTAGTCATCTTCCTCCATTGAGCCAAACTGTTCAGAGATTGCCGTCTTTCCGAAGCCTTTCAAACAGCCCTTGAAACAGGCGAAACAGAAATGAAATCATTTTCAATTTAATAATAGGGAATTTTTGCCATGTTTACATACTCTCATAATAACACCTGAGACACTGTCGAGGGTTTGTATATCCCTTTTCTTGTAGAAATAAAATAGACGAAGAAAAAAATTCAAGTCTAACACAATTGATGATGAAATGTCACCTACCAAGTTTTCCGAAATTCTAACCATATCATCATAAGCAATAACGTTACGTATAATGTATTATAATTGCCATTTCAAAGACGTCTGCATCGCAGACCAGTGTCGCAATTTGGAGTTTGGGCCTGAGAAAGCATTTGACGGGAAACGCCTCATAAACCACACAATTCGCACCGTGGAAATTACAGTTTCCGGGTTCTGCGAAAACTTGTGTTATATGGTGCCCGACTGTGTCAGCATTAATCTTCATACACGGGGAGATGGAAATGGAAACTATCAATGTGAACTGAACAATGCTACTCATGAAGGACACGAAGAAAAGTTGATAGACCAAGAGATGTATTTTTATCACGCAGCTGAGGTAAATGTAACTTTCAATTTAAGAGTCAGATTGGTTTATTTTGTTTGTTTTTTTTTAAGAACTCTGAGTCTCGTGTTCACCTTTAATTGCGAACTTGAGTTGTTTTTACTCTTTCAAGACATTAGCGGTAATATTTCCTCTGTGCTCTTCACCAAAATCTCCTCAAAGACAAAGCATTTAAAGTTATTGGAAAAGGACAACTCTGATAACAAGGATAACGATAACGATATTGATAACCGTAGTGGTCTAGTAGAGGATGAAAATGATTATAATGATGATAATGGTAATGAAAATTACAACGGTCTGTTTCTTCTGTCAGAGCAATTGTGTCCAAAATCCTTGTAAAAACAATGCCACTTGTCAAAGCGGATTTACTAAGAAAGGTTATCGGTGTCTGTGTACCGCTGGATTTGAGGGTCCGATTTGCCAAAGAGGTAAACACAACTTTTATGTTGATATCTTGAGACCTTCAGGTTAACAACAACGAGGAAAACCTTTAGCGTGCTGCTTGTTAATGGGGTCTCATAGAATAAAAGAGCTTTTCCTTTCCCCATGTAGCTTAAACCGTTCTTACTAGTCAGTAAAAACCGAAGGACAGCAAGCCTTTGTCACGGTTTCTTCACCAACACAACTCAATAACGAAATTTTCGTTTTTGGTCATTTCTTCTGGTCATCTCCCTTCTCCTTATTCGTCTTCTCGTATCTTCTGAGCTGCACTGAAAGTGGAAAAAAAACAGTGATAAAGTGCATTAACCACAAGCAATAAGGTTATAAGTCACCTGCGGAACTTTCCGCATTGAAATAAAAGGAAGATATGAATGTTTCGTAGCTCATCAGTACTGCTTATGACCTTCAAGGCGGCTGTTGATCGATTCATTTTAAAAAAATTGTGCAGTAATCATGAGAAAACTAAAACTACGTTTGCCAAACCAGGAACAGTATGTGAAGGAGGCCTACGCATTTATTGTGGTTTTCACAGTTGTTAGTGCTTCTATGCTTTTTTTTTTTTTGCTTTTTTTTTGGTACGATAATTTTGTTTTCATTTATTTGTTAAGTTTTTTTTTGGTTCAGACATCAACGAATGTGTTCGTGGGATACACAAATGCAGCCCTGATGCGTTTTGCAACAATACCAAAGGTTCATACAATTGCACATGCAAAAATGGATTCACGGGAAATGGACGAGAATGTAAAGGTCAGCGTTGGATTTATTAGCAATTATGCAATGAAAAGATAAAGCTTACATTTGCACTTTTGCAATTTTACACAAGGAAGATATGAATGTTTCGCAGCTCATCAGTACTGCTTATGACCTTCAAGGCGGCTGTTGATCGATTCATTTGGAAAAAATTGTGTAGTAATCACGAGAAAACTAAAACTACGTTTACCAAACCAGGAACAGTATGTGAAGGAGGCCTACGTATTTATTGTGGTTTTCACAGTTGTTGGTGCTTCTATGCTTTTTTTTTCTTTTTTTGTTTTTTTTTGGTACGATAATTTTGTTTTCATTTATTTGTTAATTTTTTTTTGTTCAGACATCAATATCTGCTGCTATTCTTTGTTCATTTATTCGTCTGTCTATTTTTTCAATCATTTTTATCATTTAATTTGGAGATATCAACGAGTGTCTTGAAATGTTACACACCTGCAGTCCTCATGCATTTTGCAATAACACCAAAGGGGCATACAATTGTACATGTAAACATGGACTTACTGGAAATGGACGAGAATGTAAAGGTAAACGTTGGGGTCGAAATATAGAGGAAAATCAGTTAGTGAAAAGTATAAGTAAGAATTTTGCTACATTAACGGTAGCACTGCCATTCCACAAGGCATTGAGACCTTTATAAACTATTTGAAGATAAGCAGGTGCTACAAAGCAAACATTGCAGCGCAAATTTAAGAATCTTGTCACCATTATTATACTATTTAAGGCTACCAAAGGTATACGATAACCACTATTAGTATACATTAGACTTATTATAAAATATCAGATGGGTTGATAGTGACCAATAAATATTTTATAGCGTGTGAACTTGACACAATAACCCAATATCCGTAACGGATATTGCACTTACCATTTCGAGCTCAAAATCTACTTAGTTTCTAAGTAGAAAGACGTCCGTGTAGTGTTTTAAAACGTTTGCAACTCAAATTTTTGAAATATCTACGTAATAGGAAATTATTGAATTCAGTTTTCGCATGAAATCACGATATATATTAAACCTTTTGTATGTGTCTGCGTGATCTCCCTCGTCCTTTGGCTTCAGAAGACAACTCAGATCTCGCTTTTGCTAATTCAAGATATCGTACTCAACCTCATCCACAAATTGCTTATTTTTTTTCTTCATCTCCTTTTTTTTCAGTTGGTAAGTACCTTTGAAACACATCCGTCGATGATTCTTAATCGTTTGAACGTACTCTTCGAGTAAAATCACAAAATACGAGCTGGCATCTGTTGCAGCTTAAACCGTTAATATTATTAGTGTGGAAACTAAATGCCCAATCATGAGTTTTTGATCTTTTTCGAAGTAATTAATTATTTTTCAGACACAACTGTTAATAAACTTGGTAAGCCTTCAAATAAAGTAGAAAGTTTAAAAAACTGGATAAAAATATTTACTGTTTTATTAAGATAACAACAATGGATCCTCCCCTGACGCCGTTTTTTATCAATGATGTATTTGAAGAAAACATGCATGCTGCCAAACAAAGTGAATGAAACTGAGAACTCTTTTCAGCTACAAAGCAGAGCTTAGAACATGATAAAATTATTTTTTCAATCAGTTAGATTGCAGTCAATATGGTTTCCCAATGATGGATTAAGATGAAGCTAAAACAAATTTACAATTTCTTCTAATCAAAGGTATTTTTAAATTCGTTCCAGGAGGTTCTTCGTGTAAAGAAATTCATGACATGTAAGTAGAATTAATTTTCGATATTATTTTCATGGTACATCAAATATTCCGCTTGCCCGCAATTAGTTTAAGCCCATCACGTCACCGAATACAGACCAATTTTCAAACCACGTTCCATATACAAAGAGAGTCGTCCTTTAAACCTTGGTTCATTTAAAAGGGGTGCATTACTGTCCTCAGAGAAGAAGAGAAAAATAACATTTGCCCTGGGACATCTATTTGATTCCAGGACAAATAACCAAGCATTGTTGTTATAAAGGCTGTTGTTTATATTCCACAGATATTGACGTCTGAAGGCTCAACTTTTCGTCTGCTTATTTGTCGAATTATTATTATTGTCGCTCAGTAACTTTCCTATTGTCATTTTCATTCCCACCATTGTAGCTATGACTTCTATAAGCTCAAGTTTTATTTCACCATCGTTGTCTTCATTATTAGTTGTATTTGTTTTTTTCCTTTTGATTCAAAAGATCCAATGTGAGTGGTGTGGTTACCCTTCTTGTTGACTCCCAACCATTGTCCGTTTTTTGTCACATGGGAAATTTTGGGTGTGGAGATGGAGGATGGACGCCAGTCATGAAAATTAACGGCAGAGAGGTGCGTACTTTCATTAAATAATTCATCTGGTGCATAAACTCGCCCTCTTTAAAACTTTTCAAGTTGAAAAACGTGCCTGTCCACATGTATGCCTTTTGTTTTTCATCGAGAAGGTAATGCACGAAGAACAGACGTTGTTCAACGTAAATTTTAAGACTTGTGTGTAGTGACTGAAAAAAAATGGCTTAACTATCTTTAAATATTTGTCTCTGGTATCATGTAACAGCTAGATAAGAAAAATAAACCTTCGAGATAATAATTCGGTTAAAAGCAGATACACCACAGGAGGTCGACAGCAGAAAACCCATCAATTCGGAGAAAAAAAATTAAAAAAATTAATTCCTTCTCTATTTCAGACCACCTTCCGTTATCATGCAGATTATTGGAGTAATTACGATGAATTCAATCTTCTCGGTGGAGAGACTGGGTTTGACGAACAAGAATCAAAGCTACCCACCTACTGGAACATATCCTTCTCCAAGATCTGTCTTGGAATGAAGATCAACCAACAGTTCAGATTTATTGTTATCAACAAGCTGGCTGACTCTCTTCACTCAATAATTGCTGATGGCCAATACCGAGACACGTCGCTGAGTCGTGACGAGTGGAAAAAGTTGATAGGCAGCAACGCCTCTTTACAGCACAAATGCAACAAAGAAGGATTCAATGCCTTTAGTGATCAAAGTGATCATTCTAAAGTCAGAATTGGCATTATTAGCAATGGGCAGAACAACTGCGGCAAGTGCGACTCTTTGATTGGATTTGGTACAGGAAGTTACCCTAATGGCGCAAAATCTTGTGGAAACGAGGCAATCGAAACAAAATCAGATAATCATGACAGGACGGATAATGCATGCACTGTAAGTACCTCCCGTAGTTCCATACAAAGCCTTAGAAAAGTTTTCTAAGGCTTTGTATGGGACAACGGGAGGTACTTACAGTCCACGCGTTTTTCCGTCCTGTCATGGGACGTAAGAGTATCAAAGCCATGGGGTACATATTGGTGCAATAAAACTACACTGTTGTTTTAAGTCCGTAAACCACACTTGTTTCACCTTGGAGACATTTTATTCCGACAAAACAGTCCAGGCAAACGGTCGTGAAAAAGCCCTAAATATACAGTAACTACAAATTTAAACTATTAAAGAGATATGTAGACATCCCCAAATCTCGTATACTTCAATATACAAGGATATTTAAGTCGTTTTCTAATGAAATATTAACGAGCTCATCTATATCAAACAAAGTTTTAAAATATTTCCGAAAAAAAGATTGAATTGTGATTAACTGCCACTTAGCTTTTATGCAACAGAAACAGCAGTGGTCCCTCGAAAGCCATCGTTCTTGTTCTCCTAAAAACTACATTGTTTTAGACTAGAAATGACTAAAACGTTTCGAATATTCATTGGCATTAAGTGATCATCGAGCTCAAAATTTTCTACCAGTGACAATGTCTTTCTCTTGGAACATGGAACAGTTAAAATCCACGTCTTTGAATACTGAACTGATTGATCTTGTGTACTTTTGTAGCCATTAAAAGAGTGGAAAACCTTAAAATAGACTCGGATTCTATTGGTTACAGATTGATGTCTTATTACATGTAGTGCCCGTTTTTCAGCGTAATTTCCTAAAAATATTTAGAACATTGTAGTTAATTCACAGTTCATTAAACTTTATAGTTGCTGCAGTGTGTCAAATCGTTCAAGTATCGTATGATTTTTTCGCTTTGGAGTTCGGGCCTGAGAAAGCATTTGACGGGAAACGCCTCATAAACCACACAATTCGCACCGTGGAAATAACAGTTTCCAGGTTCTGTGAAAACTTGTATTATATGGAGCCCGACTGCGTCAGCATTAATCTTTATACACGGGCAGATAGATATGGAAACTATAAATATGAACTGAACAATGCTACTCATGAAGGACACGAAGAAAAGTTGATAGACCAAGAAATGTATTCTTATCACGCAACTGAGGTAAATATTACTTTCAATTTAAGATTCAGACTGGTATATTTTGTTTTTCTTTTAAAAACGCTTAGTCTCATGTTCATCTCAAATTACGAACTTGAGTTGTTTACACTCTTTCAAGACAGCAGTAATATTGTGTCTGTGCTCTTCACCAAAATCGCTTCAAAGACAAAGCATTTAAAGTTATTGGAGAAATATAGAAATAAAAGGACAACTATGATGACAAGGATAACGATGACGATGTTGATGACGGTAGTGGTTGACTATTGGATGATAAAAATGATTATAATAATGATAATGACAATAACAATGACAACGGTCTGTTTCTTCTGTCAGAGAAATTGCGTTCAAAATCCTTGTCAGAACAATGCTACTTGTCAAAGCGGATTTACTAAGAAAGGTTATCGGTGTCTGTGTACCGCTTGATTTGAAGGTCCGATTTGCGAAAGAGGTAAACGCAACTATTATGTTGATATCGTGAGACTTTCAGGTTAACAACAACGCGGAAAACTTTACCGCGCTGCTTGTTAATTGGGTCTCAAAGAAGAGAAGAGCTTTTTCTGTCCTCATATAACTTAAAGCTCTCTTACTAGTCTGTAAACACCGAAGGACAGCAGGCCTTTGTTGCGGTTTCCTCACCAACACAATTCAATGGCGAATTTTTGTTTTTTTTGTCATTTCTCTTGTCATCTCCCTTCTCCTTATAGGTCTTCACATATCTTCTTCTGAGCTGCACTGAAAGTAGAAAGAAACAGTGGTAAAAATTCATAAACCACAAACAAAAAGATAATTAGCCACCTGTAGAACTTTCCGGATTAAAAAAGAGGGAATATATGACTGTTCTGCAGCTCATCAGTACTGCTTGTGACTTACAAGGAGTATGTTGATCGATTCATTTGGAATGCAGTTTTCACACTGTACAAAGCAAAAATGACGTGTAGTGATCATGAGGAAAGAAAAACATTTTATTCAGTATGTGAAGGAGGCTTACCCAGTCAGTATAGCTTCCCAATGATGGATTAAGATGTAGCTAAAACAAGTTTACAATTTCTTCTAATCAAAGGTATTTTTAAACTTCTTGCAGGAGCTCCCTCGTGTAAAGAAATTCATGACATGCAAGTAGATTTGATTTTCGATATTATTTTCATAGTACATTAAATTTCGCGCTTGCCCGCATACAGTTTAAGCCCATCACTTCACCGAATACAGCCCAATTTTCAAACCACATTCTATATGCGAAGAAAGTCCTCCTTTAAACCTTGATTCATTTCAATAGAGTGCATTACTGTCATCACCGAAGAAGTGAAAAATATCGTTTGCCCTCGCACACCGGCTGGATTCCAGGACAAATAACCAAGCATTCTTGTTATCAAGGCTGGTGTTTATGTTCCGCAGTTATTGACGTCTGAAGGATCAACTTTTCATTAGCTTATTTGTTGAATTATTATTATTGTTATCACTCACTTTCTTTCCCATTGTCATTTTCATTGCCACCGTTCTAGCTATAATAATTATTTTTATAAGCTCAAGCCTTATTTCACCATCATTGTTTTCATTACTTTTTGTATTTCTTTTTTTTTTTTTTTATTTTGATTCAAAAGATTCAATGTGAGTGGTGTGGTTACCCTTCTTGTTGACTCCCAACCATTGTCCGTTTTCTGTCACATGGGAAATTTTGGGTGTGGAGATGGAGGATGGACGCCAGTCATGAAGATTGACGGCAGAAAGGTCCATACTTTCATTAAAAAATTCATTTCCTGTATAAACCCGCTCTCTTTCAAAACATTGCAAGTTAAAAACGTGCATGTAACTTATGTATGCCTCTTGTGTTTCATCGAGAAGGTAATACATGAAGAACAGACCTCCTTCAAGACTTATTGTGTGTAGTGACTGTTGAAAAAGAATGAAAAAGAATGCATAAATATATGCTAACATATTTTTCTTTAATATCATGTAACAGCTAGATAAGAAATACACATCATTAAGATCATAATTCGGTTAAAAGCTGTTCGGAACAAAGAATAAATCGTATCTGAGTTGAAGTTCCACGCTAGTTAATGGATATGTAGATATTACACTGATTTAAAGAGCTGTCATTGCTCATCCCCTACACAGCGAGGGGAAGGGGGATAGGTAGAGGAGGATTCTTGGAGGACTATAGAACATTTAGGGCCGACCAACTTGCCAATGAGGAGGTATCATGGATCATAGGAATATCACAGAGTCTTATCGGGGGATCAGGTTACTTTTATCGCGACACAAACAAACTCCAATTTGTTTTTGTTATATCTAAAAAGAGATAATTTCTTTAAGGAATAGCAACGTCTATCATCCTTCATTCACTTCACAAATTATTATCATGTCAATGCCTCTTGATTGGCGGGCAAATTAAAAAACATCAGAACGCCTTATAACTAGATAGGTATGCACTGATCTACGGTGCAAGGTCCGTGTTGGAAAAAAAACTGACTTTAGTCTTCACGACACGATGCCGTAAACACCAAGGTCAATTCAACGGTAAAACAAATGAGTAATGGATCAATAAATGCAGATACACGACAGGAATTCGACAGCAAATATCCATTAATTCGGAGTAAATAAAAAAAGTTGAATTGCTCCTATATTTCAGACCACATTCCATTATAATAAACATTACTGGATACATAATCAAGGATACAATCTTCCCGGAGGGGAGACTGGGTTCGACAGACAGGAATCAAAGCTACCCACCTACTGGAACGTATCCTTCTCCAAGATCTGTCTCGGTATGAAGATCCACCAACAGCTCAGGTTCATTGTCATCCACAAGCATGCTGATTCTCTGCACTCACTGATTGCTGATGGCCAATACCGCGCCACCTCACTGGGTCGTGAGAAGTGGAAAGGGTTGATTGGTTCCCAAGGCTCATTACAGTACAACTGCAACAAAGAAGGGTTCAATTTCGTTTGTAGTTAGAGTGGATATTCTAAAGCCAGAATTGGTATTGTTAGCAACAACGAGGATGAGTGTGACTCGTGCAACTCGAGGATCAGATTTGGCACAGCAGGGAGACCTGGCAATTCAAACACGTGCGGTAACGAGGCCGATGTTTCTCCAGATAATGGAGACAAACACATCAAAGCCATGGGATACATCTTGGTACAATAAATATGACCCAGTTTTCGCAAAAAAAAAAAACTTATAATATGTCTAATAGTCACTGTACATATTTTTCCTGTTTCAAGCGCAACCCCTCGGATAGGGACTTATGTCCGTGTATAACTTTGGTTTTTACCCTGGATCAACCTCTAGCCATTCTTTCTACTAAGCCTACAAAGGAAAATTTGGGATACCAAGTTGAAAATTCTCTCATGTAAAACGGCATGTCAAACAGCATTCAAATATTCTGATAACAGAGGTGTCCAACTCGCTTACTTTGTCGTAGAAATTATTATTGGCCAATAATGTTTTCCAATATTATCCTAAAATTTCAGAAGGTGTATCTTTTGAGGAAGAGGTGGACGGGTCAAAATCTCTCCCACTGCGTTTGGATTGTTATGTGTATCACTACAATCCTGAAAGGAAAGGAACAGCTACGCTTTCTGGCCTAAATGAAATTGAAACAATACTTCAATAAAGTAGACTAGTTTGTTGCAGTTTTATCTTTCGTTGCCTTCAGTGAGATGTAGTTGCACAGTTCTGGACTTCAGCTCATCTAAGTTCGGGCGGGGCACTTATCTGATAACTACCTTAGACTTGCTGCTCAGATGTAACAATCTTCCATTTCTAATCTTGTCTCTCCTCCACAACGCCCGCTTTACATAGCTGCCCTCTTTTCTAAGCTCTTTCCTCTCTCCCGCTTTGTTTACCCTTTCGTTGCAAATCTCCTACTGATTCTCAGAGCCTTATCTCCCGTTGCTGGTCACCGTTTTCCCTTCCCTCACGGTCAGACTCTCTCTTAAAATGATATTCTTCGAAATGAAAGCCACATACAATTCTCTTTTTATCGCTTTTCACTTTTTTCACTTTAGTTTTCTCCCGGAGACATAAACATTTCAAACTAAATTTATGGTACTGCACCTGTCTGACTAATAAATGGTGCTTTGGGATCTCTAAAATGAAAGAAAAAAATCGCTGAAAACCCTCATATTATTTTGTTTTGCCGATAGACGGGTGACTTTTCTCCTCCCCTGATTTTTCTCCAGCTAAAAAAACCTGTTCTGCTCTCTGAACCAATTACATGTCTCATCTATTTCAGCACCTGGGCAGTTTGCTTGTGGTAGCTTTGAAATCTCAATTGGCCCCATGTGATGTTTTCTTATATTCCACTAGGCTGTTGTAATTTCTTTTGTTTTGGTTTTTGACATCCCTCCCATCCACTGAAAAGCTCAAAGCCTTTCCCTTCCTATTCTCAGAATCCATTGTCCTCTACAAGAATTAAACAATTAAAAATTGCTAAACAAACACTTATTAAACCTTTGACTCCTGAGAGTGACAAGCATCCAATTTCTCTTACAATATCACCCCTGGATCAAACATTAAGGTCACTCAAATCAAGGAATTGGTCACCGACTAAAGCTCTGGATTGTTAAACCAATTCTCCTCTTCAGTTCCTAGGGAAACATGAGGAACAGTGTGGAGAATATGCATACTGATTTTAGAGCGGAAAGGGTTAACCTTGAAATAGATTGGCATCCCACCCAATGGGAGTTGAAGGCAGAGTACAGGAAAACTCCTAGGAACAGATCTTTTACTGATGAGCTGATGTTACCTTTCACATGATTTCTATTTCTCACCAGTTTATTATGTGAGAGCAGTCACAATGGTCCTATGTACTGTTTTGTCAGTAGCTTAACGTGTATAAATTGAAGTAGCCTGGGAACTAGGGAAAATCCCAAAGAAAGTTTAGCACAGAACAGCCTGAAAAATGTTTATCATCAATTTTAGCTAACAAAAATTAGAAATAAACCTACTAAAGAAAATGCTCACAAGAAATGCAAACATGGAAATATACATGGAAAAAATTTCACCCAAACTTTTTACAGAAATGTTGGATTTAGTTATTTTGAATTATAATATCTCACACCTGTAGTATTATTTCTTAAAAGTATAACTATTGTACAGTAAAATTAGCAGTAGCCTCTTCCAACTTTCAGGCATAGCATTTTCAAAACGTTCTAAGAACCTACTTCTGTAGGTCCCATATACCCTTATACTCCCTGGATTGCAGTGTAAGTTCTCCTTACCATCCGCTATACATTTCTTTCAATGTTAGTTCTGAGTAGGTGGTAGTAAATTAAAGATCGCTTTATCATAAGGTTGATAATTTTCTTTACTCTCATCACCTTTTGGTTTATAGATTTATTGATTCTGTTAAGAGAAATTACTCATTTGATCTCTCCTAAGATAGCAAAGGTGAATAGGATAATGTAGGATTTTCTAGCATCCAAATTAAACCAGCATTGCTCCGGTTTTACTTTGCTTCACTTAATGAATGGTCTATAAAACTCTGGAAACCCTCTCAATCAATCAAATGCAGTAGCTTAAAACTAATCAAGACCTGATCGTGAACATTTTCCTGCATATCAGACAGTTTGCATGTGTTCAATTTAAGAGTCCATTGCCTTTTTGGGTTATTATTCGTAGGTCTGCCAGGCCCCTGTGATAACCCTATTGTTGGTTTTTATTTCTTTTAAGTAAAAAGCCCTCAAAAGACTCTACTTTTGGTTTAAAAGGCCTCAAGCAAAGGATGCCATGGACTTAAATCAGACTTGATCTCACAGCCAATGATTATGTTCTCCATCTCCACGCAAGGCCATGAAGTAGCAAGTTTGATTTAAACCTCGTAAGGTTGCAGTATTAATAAAAACTTGATCATAAAGGGCCAATAAGCTGGAAGTTTCTCATGGCTGGCTTCTTACTGAAAACAAATTGACCCTAAAGCTGTCCTTTTTTAGCAGCACACTGGTCACAAACTCTGACTGGGTGATCCCAACCTCTTAAAGCCACAGGTCTCCTACTTTCTGAACAGTTGCTACAGACACCCATACCACAGGCTCGGCAATGATGTTTGGTATCACTTCCCTTGAATTCAGTTTGGCAACAGTTACAGGCTAAAATTTGGGAGTCTGGTACCCAGTATCCTGGCCTTGCTGCATCAGTGATGAACCCCTTAGGGTAAACAATGGCTGTTTTTAAAACACCCACAGCAGACTGAACAACCTCTGTTACTTTTCGGGCAGCTACTGGTCCAAAAGGGTTTTCAGAATACAGACTGTGGTCATCTTCAGGGTGCACAATTTCTTGAGGAGTTTCCTCTTCTAGAGCATCTGATAAATCACTGTTTAAAAGAGCACAAAATATGTGTTTAATATTGAGGAGAAATCGCAATCAAGCTTAGCCCTTCAACTTACGATCTAAGTGTGGGTTGAGGCTGAGCCTCCACAGTTGACGTTTTTCCAAAACAACGGTCACACACTCTCACTTGTTCCTCACCCCAGCCTCGTTCTGGTACAGGTTTCTTATTGGTTGAACATGCATCACAGCCCCACCTCCACAGGCGCGACAGTGGTGCTTAGTCTTCCCTTCGCTGAATATTTGACGGCATACCTGACAAGCCTAAAAGATAAGAAATAAGCCAGAAGAAGAAGTTAAGACATTTTTTGACTAATTTGACTTTTAAATTTGTTTCAACCAAAATTTGATGAATAGAGAGGGTAAGTTTCTCATAAATGAAGCTGTGGCACTGCGTCAATGAAGAGGTATTACATGATAATTTGGTTTTATCAACTGAGTTAATAATGTAAATTGGCCACTGTAAAGGGTTTCTTTATTTTTTTATTCATATTTATATTTTGTTTTTTTGTCTTTCTTTTTTTTTTTCTTCATTTTGAGCCCTAAACTTCATCGTGTATGACTGCAGTGTAGAGGCAGTTCACTACAAACTGAACCAAGTTTTTTTAAACTTACTGTTATTTCAGAATTTGCGACCCATTAATCTGGAGCCACTCTGTCTGTGATCCAGTTGGTCACTGCCTGACTGGAAGAAGTACCGAGATTTCTAATTGCGTCAGTTACATGGCTGAAATGATTCAAAAACCGTCTGGCCGCATGGCCACCATCCAGCTTCGCAAAAACTTGCCGAATACAAAAAGTGTGTTACAATAAAAGATGCAAAAGACTATTTTCTTCATGAAATGGCTGGAGCTTGTTGGTCAAATACCTTTCATTAATTATACTTGGCCAGTTAAAACTCATAGAAAACTGAAATATACTGTTTTGTTTCAACTTCATTCTATAAAAAGGATAGACCACACCTTTTATTGCTTTACTGCCCTAATAACCCTCTTGGGATGTTGTGAACACTAGAAAAGTTTATCAATCACTTGCCTCCGGTTTGTGATTTACAAATTTTTCATGTGTTCTCCCAACATACTGCATGGTTATTACGCTGATAAACCAATAGAAAGTGTGTTATATTACTCAAATACAATTTAAGAGTCTGTTTCTGTAAGCAATGTCACAGATTTTCATGAATTATTGGGAAAAAAGTGACTGGATTTATCTTCAGTAGTCGAGCATTAAACCTCACCCCATGCCATGCATGGCGAAGCTCAGTCCGGACCACAGTCTTAACTGGGTATTTATTTTCAAACCAGTTCTGACGGCTACGATAGATTACACCACATCCTGGGCACTCCAGAACATATCTGCCGATAACAGGTTTAGTGAATCTGAGATTACAGTGAAAACTAATTTAACCTTTTACACCCGAACATCAGTATGCATATTATTCATGTTGTTCTCTGCAAATTAAATAGCACTGGCATTGAGAATTTGTTTTAAAAAAGATCACTTATTGGGAGTCATTTTGTTTCTTTGCATGACCTTGAAGAATTAGCTGCTAGTTAGTCTTAGGGGTCAAAAGGTGATGACTTGTAAATCTGCTGACTTAAGGAATTGAATGCTGGTACATGTTTCCATAAGAACCAGACTAGTTTGGCTTCCTATAAATACAGAGTTTTATCTTTCTTGCTGAATGGAAGGTCTCAAGAAATCGACAAAAAGTTTTAACGATCACCTGTTGAGTACCTCAAACCCGCAAAAACAGTAGAATAAAGAAAACAGTTAGCTGTGTGGGTACTATCATTTTGATAAGGGTCTTTGTTCTTGCAATGATTTTCAGCTGAAGTGTTCTCGCGAAACAAAAATAAAAAATGAAAGAATCATCGAAAGTATAACACAGTGAGCTCCATACACTGTGCGAAGTACGTATATTTAAGAGAACACCTATACTGTTCTTGCGATATTTTTTTTATGACATAGTTATGCAGGGAGTATTAGTTTCAAAAAGCCCTATTTCTTAACAGGTAAGCCACAGTTGACGAGGGTAGATGAGAAAAATAATTGAATAATTCATTAGCTGAGCATTAGATAAATAGATAAATAAATGATCAATTAAAATTGCAAACGGATTACGAATAAGAAAAAAATTATACTTGGACTACAGTTCTATCTAGAAGCAAGGAAATGGCTGGAAGAAATGATCACGTAATTACACATCAGAGAGGCTATCATTTAACTTCTCCTGAACTATTTTGCTTTATACATGGCATTTTTCCATCAACATTTCGGCTAATATCAAATGAGAGAGAAACCGATTCCTACCACAATGTAAAAGTAATGCCAACTTTTGTTTTGTCTGAATTCCTTGGGGTCGCTCTACTTATCAGATGACAGGAACTCGCACCATAGTTTCCCTTTAGTAGCAAGGTTTCCAGAGAAGCATGAAGGATGTTGAAGGCATTTAAAGGCACATTCAAAATCATTGTACACCAACAATATTCCAACTGTCGGCATATTCAAATAATGGAACTTGTTCAAAGAAAACAGACTGTATCTTGCCTTTTTGTCTCGTTGCATGAAAGTGTTGGTTCCTAGCAAGTGGGCCAGTCAAACATGATATTAAGCAGATGGTGACAATTTTTCTAGTCACACTATTCTTGAAGAAGTTTACAAAATGTAGTTTATAACTTCTTATTAGTGATCTACTGGAAGACAGACGAATAGATAGCGTCACCACCGACCATTTTTGCTTCTTTATTACAAAGAAAAAATTGATTCAAAGTCGTCGTGGGTCCGTTCAATTGTGGATTTAATGAAACATTAGTGATTCACTCAGCTGCACCTTGTGTAGTGCATGCTATAATTTGTTATTGAAAAGGTGCACGGTAACATGGAATCCATTTTTTTTAAAGCAGAGCAAGTTAGAGGGGAGATATGAACAGACTAAAGGGCACTGAACGCATCTAGAGAAATTTGCTAATGAATTCCAGCGTTTACAAGAGGTCTTGCATGTTTTTGATCTATTAATAGTTACGAATTCTAAATAAAATCATATTTTCCCATGTCAGGATAACGTCTCAAATAATAGACACAACTAAATAGTAGCAACTAGTGTTGCACAGCAAATAGAGCACTCTTATCCATGCGGTCCCTGAAGTTCACGCAGTTGTCTTGAGCACCTTACACGTCCCGACGACACCTTTTTTAAAATTTAGAATGCCGCTATTTTTCTTAGAGTGATTATTAGTGTTTCCAAATTCCTAAATAATTACATAACCCGTCTGTGCTAAACTCAGATAAATTGTAACAGGAAGAGTGCGTTATGAAAATGATTACAGTAGGATTCTGCTTCTAAACAACTGATATGATAAATGATGCGACGATATTTCAGTTGGGA
>NC_142676.1:10892500-10927500 GCF_964200805.1 Pocillopora damicornis | reverse complement strand
TCGGGCAAGTCAACCCTTTCCCGCCCATACCATCCTTAAGGGTTTAGTTCATTGATTTTTAGCGCCAGAATCTCTTTCTCAGCAGTGTAGTCAATAAACTGTTTTGCCCAAACATCGTAGTCTGTGTTAGATTGCACATTTCGATGTTTAAAAAATGTTTTGTGCCTTTCAATAAATATGGCCGCCTTCAAAGGAGCAGATGGAAAGCTGTTGTGTGAATTTTTGTCTTCTGATAAGTACAAAGACTTCGCGAACTACCAAGAAAACACGAGTTCGCTTCATTTGTTTATTCAGGTAGGCACTTCTTTATCAAACACTAAAACAGCTTGTAGTTTCACTCAACTATTTTTCAGAAATTCACTTGTTTTACCGATCATTTTTTTTTTTTATTTAAGTCTCCTTGTTCTTCTTCGCCATGTCAAAACGTAGGAACCTGCATCCCGAGTTTGAAATACAATTCTTACGACTGTCTCTGTGAACAAAGTTCCGCTGGAGAATATTGCGAGAAAGGTAATTGATATGTATACTCCGGGTAAGTTGTTTTTGTAATCTATTTCTGTCAATATGCTGAATAATGGTGCGAAAATAAACTACTGGGGCGCGATTTTGTGCTCTCGGCTCCTCGAAGATGAATTAAAGTGGCGGTCGCACTTTTTAATAACACCTGCGGTACATTGCAATATTGACATATTTATCAATGATGCAATGATCATTACAAAGTGCGACAGATCGAGTGTTGATCCAGTCGATCAGTACTATCTAAATGTGTGGCCTATACTTACTATTTTGATCAATATTCAAGACCTCAATGCACAAGATTTTTTTTCAGAGCAGAAAAAGTTTTAAAGCGCTACGGATGTTTTTAAAAGGTTTACTTTTCAGAGAACCGCCAGCGTTTATTATTTTCTTCAAATATTTTGACCTCCGAAAGAGATGTTCAATCTTGCGAAGTGCAGTATTCGTTGAACTCTCTCGTCTGTCCGTAAATTTCAGTTGCCAGCATGCACAAAATACAACAAAATTGACCTAAGAATTAGGATTTAACAGTCCGTAGATGTCGTGACGGTGCGAAATGGATTACATAGAGTTGAATATAGCATAAAAAAATGTTGATTCAAAACAAGTTTAATCGAATGAGAATCAGAAACAGAAAACCGAAAAACTGAAATTCCATGGGTTTCAAGTGGTCACTAACAGGAATTTTCAGTGTGCTACGTTTGAAGTCGACAAACATCATTTTGAGCACCTTCTATGAAGAAACAAAAAATTAAACAGTATTTAATATAACAGCCTGAAACGCTTTGGTGTGAATGGAGTCTGAGAATTTAGATGTAAATAAGAAAGTGATTTAATAAACCAACAAGATTTCTTTTTTTCTTCTAAGTCGTAAAGTCTTGCAAGGAATTGTATGAAGTCTACAGGTTGGTTTCTTCTTAAGAACGTTTCTGTTTCTTAAGCTCAAAAATTATCATATTATCATGATTCTTTCTTTATTCAATTGATGTCATCTTCACCATTCGAGTGCCCCCCTCCCCCTCCCCCTCGTGTATGAATGACAATACTCAGCGTGGAAACCCAGTTATAAAGACATATGCAACAAAAGTTGGTGCAATGTTGTTGGAAACAAGATTTGACTCCTTTGAACACATTCTAAAGAAAAGTTTAGACGCATATTCGATCGCAAGGAGAAGGAGAAGGCTGGCATTTTAGCGGCAGAGAAATATCTCTACATTAGAAAGCGCAAAAACCCGTTGATTTTTATACTAGGACTGGATTGATTTATTACATTAAAAGGATCAAATCATTCTTTTTGATAGATCTGATGTCAGTAAACTTGTTGCCCTCGGTTTGGACTCCAAACCAGTCTCCGTCCTCTGCCACATGGGGGATTTTGGATTTGGAGATGGAGGGTGGACGCCAGTTATGAAAACTAACGGCAGTAAGGTACCTTTCATCACGTTCTGGTTTCTTTTTTAATAACATACCTGAAAAAAAATAACGCGCGTCTGATTGGCTGAAAACGAGTGCATTTTTCATGTAACACGAGTGCAAAGTTATAACACGAGTGCAAATTACGAATAGCGCGCGAGCTTCCAAAATTTCGTCCGTCTTGACTTTCCGTGTTACATTTTTTCATGGAAATTATGTACTACTAACAACATGATTGCATGTGCAGCTTAGTAATAATAAGCACGTTTAAATTTTTCAAAGACTACAAATCGCGCTCGCCCTTCAGGTTCATGCATTTTAGTTTGAAAAAGTTACTCGTGATTACACTAAATTGCACTCGAAATCATGTTGTTTCCGATACAGAACTTATTACTGAATACAGATAGCCCTGAGCTCGAAACATTAATGGGTCTAGCGAAGACAAATTACAGACTAATATCTGTATTTTTATGTTCTTTTTTTTCTATTTATGAAAAAAAAAATTATGCTGCTAACTTTTAGATAAACACAGGTTCAGATGACGATTCTAAGGACAGACACGACAATACCAGTTCATTTATTTTCGTTACCATAAATCTTACATAACTAATTAAAAAAACAATGATGATAATAATGATGATGATGTCAACTGACAATAGAAACAGACGTCATTTTAAAATGCGAAAAAAACTAAGGGATTACTGAATTTGTCTATGTGATGAGTGTCACAGAAACAATGACGAAATTATCTTAATCTTCTTCAGACCACTTTTCGCTATTATGAACCTTACTGGAGTGATTATAAAGGATACAACCTTCCTGGAGGAGAGACTGGGTTCGACGGACAGGAATCAAAGGTACCCACCTACTGGAACATATCCTTCCCCAAGATCTGTCTCGGCATGAAGATCGGACAACAGCTCAGGTTCATTGTCATCCACAAGCAAGCTGACTCTCTGTTTTCACTGATCGCTGATGGGCAATACCGCGCCACCTTATTGGGTCGTGACAAGTGGAAAGAGTTGATTGGTTCGCAAGGATCATTACAGTACAACTGCGAAAAAGAAGGGTTTAATGTCGTTTGTAGTCGGAGTGGGCATTCTAAAGCCAGAATTGGTATTGTTAGCGAAAACAAGAATAGTTGTGGCTCGTGCGACTCAAGGATCGGATTTGGCACAGAAGGGTACCCTGACGCCTCAAACACGTGTGGTAACGAGGCTGTTATCAATCCAGATAATGGAGACAAACACCTAAAAGCCATGGGATACATCTTGGTAAAATAAATATGACTCAGTCTTCGCAAAATAAACCTAATGATAAGTCTAATTGTCGATTAGTTTTTTGTCGATTAGTTTACGATTATGTCCGTGTATAACTTCTGTGTTACCCTGGATCAATCTCTAGCGAATCTTTCTATTAACTCTATATAAGTAGATTTGAGATACCACGTTGAACATTCTATAATGTAAAACGGCATGTTAAACAGTATTTAAATATTCTGATAACAGAGGTGTCCAACTCGCTTACTGTTTACGGCTTTTCACCTAGAAAAAACAAACTTATTGATATGCTCGCTGGTAAGTTCAACCAACTACATGTCTCATCTATTTCAGCCCCCAGGCAGTTTGCTTTAGGTAGCTTTGAGGTCTCATTGGCTCTGAGCGATGTTTTTCTGTATTGGTGGTTATAATTTCTTTTCTTTTGGTTTTTAATATCACTCTCATCAACTTAAAAGCTCAAAGCCTTTCCCTTACCATTCTCAGAATCAATTGTTCACTACAGGAATTAAACAATTAAAAAAATCGGATAAACAAACACCTATCAAACTTTTGACCCCTTGGAGTGACAGAGCATCTAATTTCTCTTACAATATCACCCCTGGATCAAACATTAAGGTCACCCAAATCAAGGAATTGATCACGGACCAAAGCTCTGGATTGTTACACTAATTCTTCTCCTCGGCTCCTTAGGAAACATAGAGAACAGTGTGGAGAATACGCATACTTATTTTAGGGCGGAAAGGTTAACCTTGCAATAGATTGGCATCCCACCCAATGGGGATTGTTTGCAGAGTGCAGGGAAACTCTTATGGCCTTCGTTTAAATAACAGACCCTTAGTTGGTAATTTAGTGGTAACAACTGAGTTGAAAACGTAAATTGGTCACCGTAAAGGGTTAGAAAGCTGACGTTTCGAGCGTTAGCCCTTCGTCAGAGCGATTGGGCCATGATTCTGGAGGGGAGGGGAGGAGGGAAGGGGGTTTGGGACAGCTTTAGGGTCAATGTGTGTTTTATTCAGTGAGAAGCCAGCCATGAGAAACTTCCAGCTTAGTGGCTCTTTATGATCGAGTTTTTATTCATAAAAGTTTTTATTAGTACTGCAACCTAATGAGGTTTACACGAAAACATCAACGGCTGCGAAACAAAGCCAGATTTTATCGAGGGCTTTCTTATTAAAAGAAATAAAAACCAACAACAAGGTTATCACAGGGGCCTATCAGACTAAAGGATAATAATCCAAAGCAGCAATGGACTCTCAAATTGAACACATGAAAACTGCCGATAAGCAGGAAAATGCTCACCACCAGGTCTTGATTAGTTTTAAGCTACTGCATTTGATTGATATTGAGAGGGTGTTTAGAGTTTTATAGACCAGTCTTAGGTGAAGCAATTCTGGTTTAATTTGGATGCTAAAAGATCTTTCATTATCCTCTTCACCTTTGCTCTCTAAAGAGAAATCAAATGAGTAATTTTTCTTCAAAGAAATAATAAATCCATAAACCAAAAGGTCATGAGAGTTGAGAAAATCATCAAACTTATGATAAGGCAAACTTCAATTTACTAACACCTTCTCCGAACTAACATTGAAAGAAATGTATGGTGGATGGTAAGGAGAACTTACACTGTGATCCGGGGAGTAAAAGGGGTATATGGGACCTACAGAAGTAGGTTCTTAGAACGTTTTGAAAATGCTATGCCTAAATATGGGAAAATGCTTTCTGCCAATATTACTGCAACATAGTTATTATACTTTTAAGAAATAATACTACAGGTGTAGTATTAGAAGGCGCTCGTCATGGCGACCGATCACGGTTTGTACCGCTCTGGCTTTTCCTCTGATTTTTACCTTTTTATTAGGTCAGGCGGGCCTTGATAACCACAAATTTTACCACAATGGATACTACCAAGCTAGAGCATTTGTTCGTGTGTATCCATGGTTTGTTTTTAGCTGTTCATCGAGCTTATGCCATCGCAGTTGTTTGGCTTTCGTCCGCCATCTTGGTTCACCAAGTGCATGTTATCAACTGGTCTGGGTTCGATTCTTGGGAAGACGTCTTCTTTACTTTTGTAATGGGACTACTTCCTTCAACCCTTCTGTTATTAGAATATTAATTGGTGGTGACATACATCCACAGCCCGGACCAAACTTGACAGCGCTTCGTGGCTATCCTACCGCAAGGACTGTGGCTTCCAAAATTTACCTCCCAAGGGATGCTCACTTAAACATCAAAATTGCTCATCTTAATGTGCGTTCCTTGAAGTTCAGAGAAAATTTCATTCTGATTAAAGATACTATTCAATTGATTCCCGACGCCTTTGTTTACACACCAGGATATACAATATTTAGACAAGGTCGTGGTCCTCACAAAGCGGGTGGTGGACTTTGCGTTTATTAGAGAGATACTTTGAAAGTGGTGCACGTCGACAGCCTTTCTTCAGTGGCCAACAATGGCATTCAGGAATTATGGCTTAAAATACAAACGAGATCTTGTAAATCTTTTCTACTAAATACTGTCTTTCGACCTCGTAGCACTCCCGTGAATTTCCTTGACAACCTTACTCGGGTTTTTATCGACTCTCTTTTAAGCGGCCGGGATATTTTTATCATTGGTGATCAAGTGGAGGTGTACAGTATCCTGTTTCTTGATGTCCTCAACGAACACGCTCCTACCAAGAGAATAAATGAATGCGAAACCAAACCCGTTTGTCACGCCAGAAATCATGCAGCTGATGAAAACACGTGATAACTGGTACATGAATGCGATGAAAACAAACGATAAGCTGCACTGGAATGCATATAAATTTTTTTGGCAGAAAGTCAAACGGGAAATCTGCTTGGCTGAAAGGAGCTATGTGAAATCGCAGATTATGGAAGGCAAAGGTAACATAAACTCCATAGGGAAGGTGATTAATAGATGTTTGCCGAAAAAATCTTGCAGCGTACTAGTTTAATGATAGACATGAGAACGTGGCCAACGGCTGTAATAAATATTTCACATCGGTTGGATGTATAATAGGTCTTAAAGCCAACCAGTTGGCCAAAAGACCAAACTTGGACTTTGGATCCAAACGTCTATGCAACCTCTAACGTTCCTGTGCAGAGTGAGCAGTTTGAATTCCAGCCTGTAACAGAGAAAGATGTGGCGAATGTTATCCTCAATTTGCCTTCTAACAAAGCACCAGGCTTTAGCAAAATTCCAGCAAGAATACTTAAGGATAGTTTACCGGAACACATACGTAAAACGGTAACCGTTGCAAGTTGTATCAACAAACTGATCCAGATCAATAGAATTAAGCATTTATTTGATAAGGAAACGCTTTCGTTGATTTTTAATAGTTTTGTTTCTAGTAGGCTTTTTTACTACTCATCAGTTTGGAGCAACACTTCGGCGATAAACATCCATAAGCTCCAGCTTGTTCCGGCAAAATTTTGCAGCCAGGATTATCTTAGGGCTTCGCAAATATGATCATATCTCTGCAGGCCTGAGATAACTTCGATGGCTAAACGTCAAACAAAGACTTGTGGTCAATGATGCAGTTATGATGCATAAATGTCTTCAAGGACTGTCACCTAGCTACTTGTCGGACAAATTTTCAAGTCGAGCTACTATTCACTACAGGCAGACAAGATTTGGAAACATCTAGGTTAGATGATAATCATTGTATATAGTTATCATTTAGTTATCCTTGCAGATAGATTTTACATAGTTTTTTATCAATTAGTGATGTAATTAATTTATTTATTTAGTTATTCTTGTAAATAGCTTTTACATAGTTTTTATCAATTAATACTGTAATTAATTTATTCATTTATCTATTTAATTTTATTTTAATATTGATGCTGAAAAGCCCCTTTTAGGGATGCTCAATAAAGTGTATGTGTGTGTGCGTGTATGTGTGTGTATGTAAATGTGTAAGATATAATAAGTCAAAATAACTAAACCCAATATTTCTCTCCTTGTAAAAAGTTTGGGTTAAATGTTTTCCATGCATATTTCCATGCTTGTATTTCCTGCGAGCATTTTACTTAATAAGTTTACTTCTAATTTTTGTCATCTACAATTGATGATAGACATTTTTCAGGCTATTCTGTGCTAAAATGTCTTTGTAATTTTTCGCGTACTCTGCCTCCAACTCCCATTGGGTGGGATGCCAGTCTATTGCAAGTAAACCCTTTCCTCCCCATAAATTACTATGTATATTCTCCACACTGTTCTCCATGTTTTCTAAGGAGCCGAGGAGGAGAATTGGTTTAACAATCCAGAGCTTTAGTCAATGGTCAATTACTTGATTTGGGTGACCTTAATGTTTGATCGAGGGGTGAAATTTTTAGAGAAATTAGATGCTTGTCACTCTTGGAGTCAAAAGTTTAATAAATGTTTGATTAGCCATTTTTTTAATTGTTTAATTCCTGTAAAGGACAATGGATTCTGAGAAAAGGAAATGAAATGCTTTTCAGTTGATGGGAGTGATGTCAAAAAACCAAACAAAAAAAAAAAAAATTACAACAGCCAACTGGAATACGGGAAAACGTCGCGGGGAGCCAATGAGATTTCAAAGCTACCACAAGCAAAATGCCTGAGGGCTGAAATAGATGAGACATGTAATAAGTTCAGAGAGCAGTGCAGGTTTTTTAGCCAGAAAAAAAACTCAGCGCAGGAGAAAAAAAAGTTATCAGCAAAATGTTTCCGAGAGGAAACTAAAGTGAAAAAAGTGAAAAACGATAAAAAGCGAATTGTATTGTATGCGGCTTTCATTTCAAAGAACATCATTTTAAAAGAGAGTCTGACCGTGAGACTCAGAGACCGGGAGATTTACAACGAAAGGGTAAATAAAGTGATAGAGAGAAAAGAGCGTAGAAAGGAGGGCACCTATGTAAAACGAGCGATGTGGTGGAGAGACAAGTTAAGTCACGGAAGATTGTTACGTCTAAGCCGACCTTAGATGAGCTAATAAGTCCAGAGCTATGCGTCTACATCTCACTGAAGGCAACGAAAGATTAAACTGCAATAATAATAATAATAATAATAATAATAATTTGTTACTTATAAAGCGCAAAATACATGTGGATATGATCTAATGTGCTATACAATAAGACTAAGCAAAATAAAATATGAAAACGAACTATAAAAGGCTAAGAATATGCAATTTGACTAACTAGAAACGAACTATACATCTATACATCTTCCATGGAACATTTTCTACTGTTTGCGTCAAAATCGGTACATTCTTGATGTAGATACAGGATATTATTCCACACTGTAGTATGTTGCATTTAAAGGACTTGCAGCACTGCGGGCTCTGTCGACGTCTAATTATTTCTCGCAGATTATCCACAGGTTCTTTCATAGGGTGCGTGGACATTTCTTGCCTCAACTTCCCTTGGTATGGATATCCGACAGAAGGATTAACGAGGACGAAAAGAATCATTCTATAAGCCCAGCTATCAGCGGCCTGAAGTTGTTCGAGGGTAGCTTCGTTTGGTCTCAATTCCGGCAGCGAAATTTCAGGCGACATGTATGCGGGAGTGCCTCGATCGAGTTCCTGCACCCTCGACGACAAAATTGTTTGGGTTTGAATGATGTTTGAACGGCCCTCCCCAAAATCTGCAAGCTTTCATACGACAGGACTGATTTCCCACATAAATTCTAATTCATCACCGCACACATGAATGTAATGGTCGTTACTCAAAAGAATGTTCGCCGGTTTCGAGTCCCTGTGTGCTATTCCATTTTCTTGTAGAAACTTCAAGCCAACTGCAACTTCTTTTGCTATTACAGGGACGACATGCTCGAATCCTCTAATTTTATAAATTCGAATTGCAAATCGGTGTGAGACAAGAATTCTGAGAGGGAGCTAAAAACTCTGTCGTCTTCAAATGGCCAAAAGGAGAATTTGACATACTCATTCATTAGTACAAATGGACTAATTGATATCGCTATAAACGACACAATGTTTGGATGACCATTTACGCTGTTCAGATGACTCGACTCCTTTGCGAACTCCTTTTCATTACCTCTGATGTCTCAAGGAACTTTAACCACAACTTGTTCACTTTGACCGTCTTATTGCTTGTAATGCCCTACCTTCGCTACACCATGGCTGCCATAGCCTATTTCCTTTCGATCTTTGAAATCTTCCATTTAAATTGCGGCAGGCCATCAAAAACACTTCCGCCATCACGTAGAATGCCTGGACATCATTAATTATTTATCAGTACTGAAGTGGAAGATTTGACTGCACTCGCGCCTTGAAAAGCCCATAATTAGAGAAGAAAGGGCCGAAACTAGGTCAGCAGCGTTCATAAAATTCGGTTTTTCAATTGCCGGAAGCAAAAATTGAGAAACCCAAGAGCGGTTTTTTGAAGAGGAAGGGTTAATCCTTAATTTAAGCTTAAAAAGGGAAAGTTTAAGAAAGTATAAGGACTATTCCCGAGCCTTTGAAAATGACGAAAAAACGGACATTTTAAGTATGAAGGCCGATTTCAAACGCGATTTTTCAAAAACTCAAACCGGCATCCAAAAACACAAGAGCGGGAAATAGAAGATGGATCTTTCCTGAAACAGAATCCGTTTTAACTTAGGAAATGGTGAACGACAACCACTCTTCCTCGCAGTTTTAAAATTTGTAGCCAAAGTTCCTTTCGAAAAATGGCGCGTTTCGAGTTCGACACTATTGTTTTCAGCCCACGCTTAAATAACAATGGCTGTCAAAACTAAACAATGACCTATTCAATAAAACCACTCAATTGTAAAATAGACGATTTACAGCGAGTTTTAAAAATGATCTTAGTGCATCAGCTGCTTTATGCAACTAAACCGTGCGATGATGAATGATCAAAGACAAAATGATCGTGATCGGGAGCTCTTTTCAGAGCTCATAGAACCCCCGATCCACCCTCATCTTATACAAGGAGTTCCACCTTTTCTTGAGGAAAGCAATCCAGTTTACATGATTCAAATGAGCGGTGAAGCAGCCTGGAAATGCAGAGAGTTTTACTGGCTGCCTCGTAGAGTATTTGATTCACTTCAGGCGAGCATCCCGCCTCTCGGCTACAAGCTCAATTAATCATCCTGCGATCGCGTTGGTCGCACAGTCGGCGAAAATATAAGGAGATTTAAACGCAAGATGGACTCAATTACAAGCGGTAAACAGAGGCAAAAAGTACGAGCCGAGACGTGGGTTAAAATTACAATAAACCCCGAGGAGATCGCGCTAACACCAAGTGATGTGTTGGCAAATGTAACGAAAAAGAACAACGAACTTTCGACCACAGTTGAAGAAAAGACCGCCGAGTTATACAATTCAGAGGGTCAGAGACTTGCCCACAATGGTAAACACTTCACAAACGTCGGAAAGAAACAGCAGAACAGACAGTTAACTGAGATACGGTAAGTCGGCTTTTAATTCCCTCTTGTTGCCAACGTAAACAATTTGGTTGCTTAGGAAATTATATGTGGACCTGTTGGTGAAATTCAACGTAATGTTTTGTTATTTCTTTGCAGAAGAAAAGCCAAAGATGCACTCTGGTTCGGAGATACGTACGGATTAATGCCCGAGTCCTTGAGGCTCCGGGATAAAACCGGACAGAGCCATGACACCAATTTAAGAGAAATTCCAGCAGGTAACAAAACTTCAAAAAACCAGTATACTGCAATAGAGTAATTCACGAAAGCAAAAGATGACTCTCCTCTTATCACTTTCTTGGCAGATGGTCCTGACAAAGAAAACATGTCGATTAATGGAGCAGTTCCTGAAATTCAAAACAAAGACCATTCGAGGCAAGGAGACAGTTCCAAAGGTAGGCAGACCTTTCCAATAATAATTATTTTCAAACAGGGTGCCTTCTGAGTCACAAAAGTGGTTTCAGAACAGCCCTGCTTTCTGAGTTTAATAATAATGATAATAATAGTAATGATACTAATAATAATTATAACAACAACTTGATAGTTACGCGTCGTTTCAAAAATGTAATGTGTTATCACAACTGCTATTTCCCTTCAGAGAAGAAAATGCATGCCTATGAGAAGTTGCCTGAAGCCGAAAAGGAGAAAATCAGGGGAATACTTTTTATAGTGGACAAGTATTCCATTTCATGGGAGGCCTACCATGAACTGTCTCAGCAGGACCAGACACTGCCTAGATCGATCCTATTTAGTACAGGGATGTCAAGGCACCAGAGAATCTAGTTGGGACATAAGAAAAGCACCAGGGGACCAACCAGGAGCTGAGTTACCTATTGAGAATCTACTCAAGCGACAACTTGATTTAATTTAATTGAGCTTATGGTTGCACAGTGTGTTAGCTTGTGGGAGCCACATCAAATAAACAATCAGCGATACAAGTCCAAAGGAAATTATTGCACACTTTTAGCACAGCTAAATTTTTATCAGTTACATATTTTGAGGATGCTTTGGTTTTGGCCGTGGAAATTTAACTGATTCATGGCCGATTGTATTTATAAGGGATGATAGGACCTAAGAATCAATCATGGTCATACATGCCGCATTTTATAAATATGCAGATGTTATGATGTAATCAAAGTTCATGTAACATAACCCCATTAACCTTAAGTTTTTTGCGCCACAACAAATAATCTATGTCAAGGTGAGAACCGACCTCCATAAAAAGGTATAACTGGACAAATCACAACGTATCCAACGTCCCAAACGTATTGTGGAAAGTTACAAAAGCTCTACCACGCGAAGATGAACTACCCTTGCAAAATGGATTTTTGGAATTCCTAGGAATTCCCAGGAATTTTTTCCTAGAAATAAAGGTCTGAAATTCCCAGAAATTCCAAGTTTATAGCCAACAGGACTTGGAATTCCTAGGCAAAATAAATTGACAAATATTTTCAGATCAGAGTTTCAAATAAAATAAATTGGAGACGTCATTTAAAAGGTGTTTTTTCTCAAAGGGAACATTGACTACCTCTGTCTTGTCTGCATGCCAAATGTTTGCAAAGTGTGTGGATGATCCACAAGTATTGGAACTCTTACAAAAATGTTTTGCAAGAATAAAAACAGCAAAACAAATTACAGCAATTAGTCACGAAAACAGAGCGCAAAACTGAAAAAAAAACAACAACAACAATCATGAAAAAAGACAGATTAATTAGGTGTTGAATTTGTTTGTCTTAGGCATGAAATTTCTACTAAATATAATGTCAACAAAAAGTCTCTGACAGTGTTTGAGGCAACTGAACTTGACTGTTCCAAAGTTTTCTAACAAAGGCAACCAGTAATGAAGGTTAGGGAAGTAACTTATGTTCATAACTAACAAAGTTCTTTAAGTGTAGATAACAATGTAAGTATTGTTAATTATCGTGGAAGTTGTGTACCAGGGAACAGCTAATGAGTGTTTGATGATTTTGGCACATCAGTGAACATGAGACATTAATTTGCATCACAATGAAAATATTTTATGATCATGGAATCCAAGAGTCCTTTGAGGTTAGAGAGCAAATCTGTGATATGAGTACATTGGATTAATTGGCAATTTCCATTAACCATAATTGATTGCTTGTTCATGAGGAAATCCACATTAATGTAGAGATTTACTAAAACTTAGTTTGATTAATAAATTTCATGATCTTTAAGTTATAAACATATACATGTATGTATATCCCTTGGTAAGTTTTGTATAACATACCTTTTATTGAGCCAAAGTTTTAAGCCTCTGAAATTACTCCTTCTCTTAAAACCTTCACATTCAAGGTATTGAGAATTTCTTAGAATTTAAGTGGACCTCAGGGTATTTAAATTGCCTCAAATTCAATTCCCAGAAATTCCCAAGAATTCCACCCTTCTTAAATTATAGGTAGTTTGCATAGCTGAGAATTCCTAGGAATTCCAAGTCCTTACAAAACTGGAGTCTTCCTTTCCCAGAAATTCCCAGTAATTCCAAGCTTTTTAAATCAGAGTTAATTTGCATAGTTGGGAATTTTTGAGAATTCCTAGGAATTCCTAGGAATTCCCAGAAAACTGGGAATTCAGTTCGCGAGAGTGAGCTGGTCATGAATTGTTGTCCTTTTTAACACCTTACTGCTTGAAAAATACTACCGGGAGTCGCGCACGATAGCCGCGATCGGAAATACTGACCTTAAAAATTGCGTTTGAAGTTACCCGAAAATTGAAAATAGGCGACTTATTCTAGCAGAATACATTAAAACGGCCTTTCGCTCGAAACGCGTACATCGAAGACATTCTCTGCTTTGCTGACGTAAGTCAGTGTTAATTACGCACTCGGTAAATCAGGCCCCGTCCTCACTAGTGCGTGGTGAATTGTATTCAACGAGAAAAGAGAAACAGAAAGCTCACTTTTTCTTTCTGAATTAAATAGACGGTGTCAATTTAGAGTGAAAAGTTTACTTATATATACTCAACGTTTAATTTTGCAGCTCAGTAGCCTGCATGCAAACACATCAGGTAAAACTCACGATCTCCCTAGTTGTAGCTCCTCTAAGTTGTAAAGATCACCTTGGCCTCTTCTTTCTTTTAAAATATCCCGTACCCAAAAGTTTTTCGAGGGGTCTTAGTTTTCGAGGGGTATTTGGTCTTAGGTCTTAGGTCTTTGGTCTTTGGTCTTTGGTCTTTGGTCTTTGGTCTTTGGTCTTTGGTCTTTGGTCTTTGGTCTTTGGTCTTTGGTCTTTGGTCTTTGGTCTTTGGTCTTTGGTCTTTGGTCTTTGGTCTTTGGTCTTTGGTCTTTGGTCTTTGGTCTTTGGTCTTTGGTCTTTGGTCTTTGGTCTTTGGTCTTTGGTCTTTGGTCTTTGGTCTTTGGTCTCAGGTCTCAGGTCTTAGGTCTTAGTCTTAGCTTTCGTGACACCCTTCACCGCATTTGTATTTTGGCGAAATCTTCGTTCTTTTACGACCACGATTGGACGATATATCCCCAGATACTATCAAATTTCTCTGCAAGTTAAAGCACAGGCGGCCCAAGCTCACGTCTCGAGAAAAAGCCAACGATGAATTCATGAACGCGTCACGCGTTGTGTGACTCGGTGTTAAGTTACGGGAGGAACCGTTGAAAATTTGAACACGTTATAAGGCATAGTATGGGGAACGAAATATGGTCGATTTATAACGATAAATATTTCGAAATCTGAATATTTTACACGTAAAATCAATAAAAACTTACTCATGCCCTGTGTATCCGTCGAAGTTTCTAGCGATTTCTGCCGTTTTAAGCTTGCTTTACCATCACTGTTATCCATGTCAAAAGACGAAGTCAAGGCTGCACACTCCGATTTCGACCTTGGTCCACGCGGAGGTGGTTTGCGCCCCGAAAATCCTCCCGATCGGCATTTTTCTCAGCCACACTTTACGATCTAAGATCGCTGCACCCTGGGACATGTCTCAATACCAAAACTTCACGTGCATTTCGCTGGAAACGAGTGTTTTCTACCTGAATTTCCAAGTTCGCTTCTTTCTGGTTATGCTTTGAACACGAAGACTGGACACGGCCGCGAAAGAGACTTGGGTACGAGGTCAATTTTCTCTCTACCGCGAGTGGTACGGTCGCTTAATGTACAATACTTACCCCATCTCCACAGAGACACCTCGCCTTAACCACCAAACTACTCTATTGAATATTACAAAGAACGAGTTTTCATATGAAGGAAAATTATGAACACTAACACAATGAACTTCATTTGACAATCTGCGTGCTCACAATAGGCTAAGCTAATCGAAATTTTATTGTCCTTTACAATGGATTTCCGGTGACTAAATAGACATTTACTCCAACGTAAATTTGGGGGGTAGATCATGGGTAATTCGGTCCAATCTTGAGGGTTTTTCCATTTTTCCATACGTTTAGTGACATCAATTGGCAAAACATTGTAGTTTGATAGGCCATGCATGGAAGGGTAGATGCAATCGACGTTAGGACATCATGTGGACAATGGTATTTACATTGCGGCATGTAAGACTTCACATACAACGTTCGCTTTAATTACAGTCAATTTCAGGTGGCGAAATATTTCACCTCTCCATGAATTTCACAAGAAATCTACGTGTAGGAAAAAATAATATTCGTATCGGATTCCGACGTCAAACTTGCGAAAAGTTATGATACCTAAATATTTATCCTAGGTTCGCACTAGGAAATTTGTTCTCTATTAATATAAGCTTTTCACCCGTGATTTTATCAGTAAAGTTCCCAAAATGAAATATTAGGATTTTCATCTTGAAACTTTGCCACTCTTAACTTTCTGATTCGCTTCGCCGTTAATTTCACCGCATCTCTTCCTCTTCGATAGCATTTTCGCGAAAATAATCGAAGCTTAGATGCTCACAGAAAACCCCACAGAATATCCAAATTTTGTACGTTGTTTATCTGTTTTACTTTCGACTCGCTGTCTGATTGGTTGATTAGGACAATAGGTTAAGGCGAGTTGCCTCTGTGGAGATGGGGTAAGTATTGTACATTAAGCGACCGTACCACTCGCGGTAGAGAGAAAATTGACCTCGTACCCAAGTCTCTTTCGCGGCCGTGTCCAGTCTTCGTGTTCAAAGCATAACCAGAAAGAAGCGAACTTGGAAATTCAGGTAGAAAACACTTGTTTCCAGCGAAATGCGCGTGAAGTTTTGGTATTGAGACATGTCCCAGGGTGCAGCGATCTTAGATCGTAAAGTGTGGCTGAGAAAAATGCCGATCGGGAGGATTTTCGGGGCGCAAACCACCTCCGCGTGGACCAAGGTCGAAATCGGAGTGTGCAGCCTTGACTTCGTCTTTTGACATGGATAACAGTGATGGTAAAGCAAGCTTAAAACAGCAGAAATCGCTAGGAACTACGACGGATACACAGGGCATGAGTAAGTTTTTATTGATTTTACGTGTAAAATATTCAGATTTCGAAATATTTATCGTTATAAATCGACCATATTTCGTTCCCCATACTATGCCTTATAACGTGTTCAAATTTTCAACGGTTCCTCCCGTAACTTAACACCGAGTCACACAACGCGTGACGCGTTCATGAATTCATCGTTGGCTTTCTCTCGAGACGTGAGCTTGGGCCGCCTATGGTTAAAGCTGCTTGTCTCTTTGACGGTGTATTGCACTCTGAGTGCCAGAAAGCGTCTGGCGCGAGATTTAAACCTGCCATTCGGTCGAAGAGTTGAGTGGGAGGCAAGACCCAGCACCTCGAGTGATGTTGAAACCGTCTGTGGGACACTAGGGATTTATTTCTTGAATGTGATGATATTATCCTGAAATATAAATACAACTGTGAACAGAAAGGCTAAAAGCTTTAGAGAGCTTCCCAAAACAGGTTCGGCCGCCATTGTATCATATGCTTATTCCTTTGCCGAAGCAAGCTGTCCACAAATTGCCACTTTCAACTGTTTTTTATTCCTCGGAGATTCCGGTTCTCGGCTTAGCCGTTCAAATTGTACTTTTAAAAGATCCTTTTAAGAAAGTCTACAGTTTATATCGGTTAGGCGAAAGAGGAAAGCCGAACTGTCAAATTTAAGCTCGTCCTATTTCACTTACTTAGTGAGGTGTTAATTTAGAATTATTATTAGCTGTCTCAAAAACACAACCATTTGACGAAAGAGGAAAGCGGAACTGTCAAATTCAAGCTCGCCTATTTAAATGACATAGAGAGATGTTAATTTAAAATTATAATTAGCTGCCAGAAAAACACAACATAGTAATGAAATATCTTCCAATTATTATAGTGTTAGTTAATTAACACCTTTTTCAATTGGACTCCCATCTTTTAAGCTGGGTAAAAAACACCAGGATAGACTTTCACACAAGCGTTAGCTCAACTGTTACCCTCTTGTAACAGTAGAAAGAGTTTTGTTGAAGACGGTTTGGTTTAGAGAAAGAAAAATCTTACCATCTCTCATATTTCTATCTACAGTTAGGTTTGTTTATTACACGCGACGTGATCACATGACATGCTGACCCACAGAATTTTTCAAACTATAAGCTTTCCATATTCTTCTGTTTTGAATATAAAATTAGTGTTTCGTCTCGGTTAAGAGACTCGTGCCGTTCAAAAAACACCTTTTAGGATAGTCTACGCAACAATCTCGATAGTCTGCAATTGCTTGTAATCCATTACAATATTTGCAACCATCTTCCGCAGCCACTGTAATATTTGCCTTCCATGAAACAGATAAATATTTCGAGAGATGAAATTAATAGTAAAATTTGAAATTCTCCAATTCATTTTATAACTTTTGATTCTAATTCGTTGCATTAGCTGGTGTTTGGTTTCACTTTTTATACCAGCCAAAAGATGGAAACAAATTAGCATAATCACGTCACGCTATATATCAAGCCGGATATTTTTTTGTTAGGTTTTGATGGTCCACTGAAATGCTTAGTATGTCAATGAAGAATGTCGTGGTCCATAACAGCATAAAATAATCAATGGTGGAAACAAATTTCCAGAAAGGAGGGCCAATTCATTGCGTTCCGTGTGCAAATTATCAGAGGAAACTGCAAGAATTCTTTCAGAGTGTATGCGTGTTGTTTTGTACCGAAACATATTTTTGCTTGTTTGTGTGTCCTTGTAAGCTAAGCGGAATGTCTGTAAAGACCAGAGTGTCAATTTTTAATTTTTGATCTTCTCCATACTGTGCGTGGCTCATGGCCTGATTCAACGATAATTATCGAGGTCGCCATCCAGTCATCTTTGATTACTTTTTAAGTCAAGGAAGCGTTACCACACGGATCTTGTTTATGCGACGTTTTAGGACAAGTAAAACCTAAAATCTTCAACATAGGAGATAAACTATATAATTCTAATAAAAGGTACTTTTAAACTACTTCCAGGACCTACTTCGTGTAAAGAAATTCATGACAAAGACACGTAAGTAGAATTGATATTCGAATATTATTTATGCATTACATCAAATATTCCGCTTGCCCGCAATTAGTTTAAGCCCATCACTCACCGAAAATATCCCAATTTTCAAGCCACATTCCATACGCGAAGAAAGTCCGTTTAAATTCGATTCACTTTGGTGGAGTGTATTCCTGCCCTTACAGAAGTGAAAAATATCTTTTTCCCCCACACACCTGTTCAATTCCAGGATAAATAACAGAGCATTGTTGCTACAAAGGCTGTTGTTTATTTTCTGCAGTTGTTGACGTTGTCTTTTGCTGAAGGATAAACTTTTCACTTGCTTATTTGTTGAATCATTATCATTACCACTCATTATCTTTGCCATTATCATTTTCATTGCCTCTGATGTAACTATTATAATTTTTTTTATAGGCTCAAGTTTTATTTCACCATTTCAAGTTTTTTTTATTTCACCATTGTTTTCATTACTAGTTGTATTTTTTTATTATTATTCAAAAGATCCAATGTGAGTGGTGTGGTTACCCTTCTTGTTGACTCCCAACCATTGTCTGTTTTCTGTCACATGGGAAATTATGGGTGTGGAGATGGTGGATGGACGCCAGAGAGGTGCATAATTTATTAAATAATTCATTTCCTGTATACACACGGTCTCTTTCAAAACGTTGCAAGTTAAAAGCGTGCGTGTTACATAGGTATTTCTTCAGTTGTCTTTCATCGAGCAGGGAATAAATGAAGAACAGACTTCGTTCAAGACCTGTTGTGGGTAGTGACTGTTGAGAAAGGATGAAAAAGAATGTGTAAATATATCCTAACATATTTTCTCTAGTATCATGTAACAGCTAGATAAGAAATACACACCATTAAGAAAAAAAAAATGATGCTGCTAACTTTTAGATAAACACAAGTTCAGATGGTGATTCTAAAGATGGAAACTACAGTACCAGTTCATTTCGTTTCGTCACCGTAAATTTTACAAAACTAAATAAACACAATGATGACAATAATGATGATTATGTTGATCAAAGATCAACTGACAATACTTCTATGAAAAAACGTCATTTTAAAAGTAAGAAAAAACTTCGGGATTATTGAATTTGTCTATGCAATGAATATTAAAAAAACAATGACGGAATTATCTTAATCTTCTTCAGACCACTTTTTGTTACTATGCACTTTACTGGAGTAATTATAAAGAATTTAACCTTACCATGGGAGAAGAGAGGGTTCGACGGACAGGAATCAAAGCTACCCACCTACTGGAACACATCCTTCTCCAAGATCTTTCTCGGTATGAAGATCGACCAACAGCTCAAGTTCATTGTCATCCACAAGCAAGCTGACTCTCTGTACTCACTAATCGCTGATGGGCAATACCGCAACACCTCACCGGGTCGTGACAAGTGGAAAGAGTTGATTGGTTCGGAAGGCTCATTACAGTACGATTGCAACAAAGAAGGGTTCAATGTCGTTTGTAGTCGCATTCAAACTTCTAAAGCTAGAATTGGTATTGTTAGCAACAACGAGAATAAGTGTGACTCCTGCGACTCAAGGATCGGATTTGGCACAGGGGGTTACCCTAACAATTCAAACACGTGTGGTAACGAGGCCAGTCACATCAAAGCCATCACGACAGTCACATCAAAGCCATGGGATACATCTTGGTACAATAAAAATGACTTATGTTTTGCAAAAAATCTAATAAGTCTAATCTCCAATATACAGTTTTACCAGTTTCAAGCGCGACCCCCCGGATAGGGACTTATGTCCGTGTATAACTTTGGTTTTACTCTGGATCAATCTCTAGCCATTCTTTCTATTAATTCTATATAGGTAAATTTCAGATACCGAGTTAAACACTTTTTTCATGTAAAACGGCATATCAAATAGCATTTAAATATTCTGATAACAGAAGTTTCCAACTCGCTTACTTTGTCGTAGAAATTATTATTGCCTAATAATGTTTTCCAATATTATCCTGAAATTTCAGAAGGTGTATCCTTTGAGGAAGAGGTGGACGGGTCAAAATCTCTTATGTGTATAGGAACAGCTATGCTTTCTGGCCTAAATGAAATTGAAACGATACTTCAATAAAATAGACTAGTTTGTTGCAGTTTTATCTTTCGTTGCCTTCAGTGAGATGTAGTTGCACAGTTCTGGACTTATCAGCTCAGCTAAGTTCGGGCGGAGCACCTATCTGAGGACTACCTTGGACTTACTGCTTAGATGTTACAATCTTCCGTAACTAATCTTGTTTCTCCACTACATCGCCCGTTTTACATAGATGCCCTCTATTCTACGCTCTTTCCTCTCTCACTTTGTTTACCCTTTCGTTGCAAATCTCCCACTGATTCTCAGAGCCTTATCTCCCGTTGCTGGTCACCATTTTCCCTTGCTTGCAGTGAGATGGTAGTGTTCCCTTTAGAACTTACTTAAAAAAGAGTAGAGACAACGTGCTAATTTTAGGATGAAAGTTTAAGTCCCTTGTTGCCTCTGAATTGTTCTTATCATATTTTTAATGAAATATGATTATTTCTCTAATAACACTATTTACAAGAAACCAACATTTTTTTCCCTTGATGATGAATTTCTTAAGCCATCGTGTATTGAAACTACTGAAATAAAGGATGGATTCATTTGTAACTTCACTCTCCATCCATTAGGACTTATAGGCTTTCATTACAGCGTAGGGCAAATACAAACGAGATATCTTTTAGTAGTAATAATTTTTAAATATTTTTTTGAGATAGTTAAAGGACTGACTGTATATTAGTTTATATAATTTTCGTTTAAAGTGGAACTAACTTTTTTGTTTGCTAAATATCAAAACTTAAACCAATTTGATTTATTATATTTTTTCATTTCATTTATCTGATCATGTAATAAAGGGCGTGACCTGAACTGTATATTGTATTTCTTACTTTCGTAACAGATGAGTGTAACTACAAAATTTGAGAAGATTCCACTTGTTTATTTGTGTGGCTTTGTGCCAATTGACAGCTTTACCATATTATTGTATATCATAGAGTGATTGAGGATCACCGACCAAATGTTGTGGAATTTGTTATCGACTGGTTTTAGTAAGATTGCTAAATTGCTGTATTCATCCCTTGATGATTTCTGTGACATCCTGTGACTGGGTGATCGCAGACTTTTTGCTACATCCAATGCTTGAGTGGTCGTAGAATTTCTGCGACAACTTGTGACTAAGTGGTTGCACATTACCGCTGCATCTTGTCATGTTTGACTCATAACACTGCGTGAGAGATTATTCAGCGTTAATTGATTTTTGGTTGATTTTTTGCGACAGGTGACAGATAATTGAACAATAGGATCATATTATATATTTAAAAGGAGAGAGACCAGAGCGAGAGACGAGCACGGTGAGAGAGAGAAGGAGATCAAGTTGATTTTATAAATAAAACGTGAAGTTTCGGAACATAGCAAATTCTTTAGTCTCATTTCCGACACAGTGGCACCTCCTACGGAACTCGCGAAGCATGGAGGAGCTAACCAAAGAAGCAGAGGCTAAATTGCAAATGTTGCTGTACACGAGTGGAAAAACACTTGGCATTGTGCAAAAGGGAAACCGAGGGGCGGTCGCGCGACATCTCGACAACCTACAAGCATTAGTAAAAGAAGTCGACGGGCCTAAACTAAGGGTTGAACAGACCATGTTCGAGGCCGGAAAAAGTGCAGAAGACGTTGGAAGTTGGAGCAGTAGCATTGTAGAACCGATCGCCGAAGCTGACGAAGAAGTTCCGCGACTGGAAAAATGACTCGTGGAGACGAATGAATAAATCGAATATCGAAAGCAAAAGGACGAAGAAGAAAGGAAAGCCCGTGCTCACGAAGTGGAGTTCAAATTCGAAAGAGAGCAAATGGAGATGAAGATAGAATTCGAACGCCAACTGGAAGAGACCAAGGCAAAACAGCAACGTTTTGAGAAAGCTGATCAGAGTGAACACAGGACAACAAAGCTACCGAAACTACAGATCACAAAGTTTAATGGGACGTATCAAGCATGGCTGCCGTTCTGGAAAAAAATTTTAAGCTGAAATTGATAAAGCAAACCTTGCATCTGTGACCAAGTTTGCATACCTAAAAGAGCTGGTAGATCCAAGGGTTCGATCGGAGATAGACGGACTGCCTTTCACAACAGAGGGCTTTAAATGAAAAGTGAAGTTTCGGAACATAACAGATTCTTTATTCTCATTTCCGACACAGAGTTTTTTACGAAAATGTTAATGATGCAGAGGAAAATATTTTTAATCTTTTTAAATTTTTCCGCAAAATTTGATTAATTTTATTAGTTTTCTTAAACATACAAAGGAAAACTATTGATTTATCGAAATATAGGCTATTGTGGAAAACACAAAATAGTTTTGAAAGCGCTCTAGTATCTATTAAAAGATTTGCCTTCCAGTAAACCCTTCTTTATTCTCATTTCCGACACAGAGTTTTTTACGAAAATGTTAATGATGCAGAGGAAAATATTTTTAATTTTTTTAAAATTTTCCGCAAAATTTGATGAATTTTATTAGTTGTCTTAAACATACAAAGGAAAACTATTGATCTATCGAAATATAGGCTATTGTGGAAAACACAAAATAGTTTGGAAAGCGCTCTAGTATCTATTAAAAGATTTGCCTTCCAGTAAACCCTTCAAATCGCTTAAGCTCGCCAGTTACAAGAAAGATGAGAAAGAAATAGAGCGTGAGTTAAATTTACATTGAAGATGAATGGTATCAAAGAAAAGGAAAAATTAAACTGTTTTTGTCGAAAAAAATAGGTTTTTAAGAGCAATAGTCTGTAAATTACGGATTTTTTCAAAAAATCGCAACCTCTCAACAACACCGATTTGGCTGAAATTTGGCCGGAAGGGTGATTTCAGCGTCTAACCACGAAATGGGTATTAAAAAGTTGCAATTGTTTTAGCTTGGGAAATTATCGATAAAGCCGGCCTAGTCTGCCATACTTGGTCGGCAACATGGCGTATCGAAGGTGTTCTTACGACTTCAACTCGAGTCCTGTCGTAAAGATTTTTTAACATCTCTTGAAATTGATAAAAAATCTACCCCTTTTCTTTACATTTATTGGAAAAATGTGAAAAATGACATATTTTGATGACAAGTTATCTCAAAGTTCGAAGGACGTTTTGCGCCGTCTTGAAGAGTGAAAATTTTACCCCAACTTGTTAGCCTGATATCTCCAATGTTACCCAGTGCCCCAATCCAGAAATTGCCATTTACTTGGAATAGTGTAAAGAATCGATTTGCCATTAACACTCGGAGGGATTGATTTTGCTTACCGTTTTGAGAACAAAAAATATATGAAAGAGACTCTTACGAATTCAATCAAGGCCTTGAAGGGATGTTGTTGTTGATGCTTTACACGCTGTTAAAATTCTTGGAAGTGTGCTGCTACTAAGGGAGTCTGTCCCGCTCTCCTCACAGTTTTGTAGATACTGTTTAATAATGGGCTCGTTGACCGACATCCTGATAACATTTGGCGTCTGCACTACTTCCCCGGATAACAGTTTCAGAACCTTTTCACTAAAGGGAAAGTCTTGCGCGATGGAGGGGCTAGTGAGAAAACTCAGAAAATTACCTGCCTGAACCGATTTTAGTGCCACGAGTGACCCACACCCATGATTTGAGCTGTACTTCCTTACCTCGCAAAACGTGTATTTTGTTAGGCCAGGGATGAAAGGTCGTATTTCTTCATAAGTGGAAACATCCACCATTATAGAAATAATTTGTTTTCTGACAGTTTTACCTGGCGTTGCTCTGCGCTTCTGCAAGGAAGATACTTAATAACTCTCTGTGATGACCCAAACTTGTTTGTCTTGGCGGTGTTGAATGCTTCACACAAATTTTCGGATCTTCCTAACTCGTCCCATAACTCATCGTGATGCCTTGGAGACAAAGTCTGCAAAATTTCAACCATAGCGCCGCTTGCTTCCGTGATGTTTCTTCTTTTGGTTCACTCCATTGCTGACTGCAGGCCTGTGTCCACCATTGTAACTGGGGTTACTCCGCAAATACTGAGCAATTCGTTCAACTCCTTTTTCCGGAAGCTCTCGACAAAATGTCTCTCTGTATCTGCTGCAAGACTTTGTCGTTCTTTAAAGGAATGCCATCCGGTGGTACTTCTGTCTACTTCAGGAGAAAGTGGGACCCGTGAATAGAAGTAATCAATCGCATAGATTGAGGAACAGTACACTTTCTTGGCTTTTATCTTCATGTTTTTTTTTTGTTTAAAATTAAAAGTAACACCATGTTGATCGATTAATTCTTCTTTAAGTATACCGTGATTTACTGGCATTAAAACCTAACCCGATTTGTAATTACTTTTGTTTAAAGGATCATCATAACAAGGACACCAAACAAAAGGGTAGTTTTTACTTACATGTCCTGTTTGCTACGATTTGTCAGGTTCTACAGCGCTGTCACTGTTCTTGTCGTCTTCGCTCCTATCGTTAGCAGTATTTCCACGATCATTCTCGTTTTTACTGACATCAACATCGCCAATATCTGTGGCACATCCCATCGTCCTCGTTATCAACACGGCCCTCATCGTCCTCGTTAAAACTGATATTGAGATCGCCAACATCTTTGGCACTCCTCCCATCGTCGTCGTTATCAGCACCACGGCCATCATACTCGTTAAAACTGATATTAACATCACCAACATCTCGTCGTCATCGTTATCAGTACGACCACCACCTTTCTCAAATTATTCTTCTTCACTTCGCCCTCTATTCGGTAGCAATCCTACTCTTTTCCTGCATTCCCTGCAAATAGCTGTATAGTAAGGGAGAGAAATATGTGTTTGTAGAATCACTGTCAAATTATCATATACATCCTCATTTTCTCAAGGTGAGACAGAAGGAAAAAAACTGAATATTTGCTAGGCTCGTGACAGCATCCTCTACAGCGATAAAAAAGCATCAATTAAACATGTTAACTCCCAATTACGACGAAATCTTCATTTATTTAGTTTTCGGAAGATCAAGAGTAAACTTAAGGATGCTAATAGAAATAATGACAGCCAACTCTTGATAAAGAACTTTGGCTTGCCCTAGAGAAAGCCTTCTGTTTCCTTTTGGTGGTAGTCTGTTTGTATGGCCACTTTGGGGGCATGGACCACCTTTCTCTCCTACACACCCAATGTGTGCCTTAAGCCTCCCGGTGACGTGGGCATATTGTAATTTCGTCCTTTTTCGGTATCAAACTGAAGATATCTTGAAATACAAAATAAATGTAAATTACATCAATTTTTAAAATATTCCAGCCCGTGACTAAAAAAGTTACATGCCATTGACCGTGCAGATCGCTGATTTAATAACGAGTTTAAACACCATAACAGTCTCTGGTATATACATCGGATTCCATTACACTTTGGTTGAAACCATATTTTGTCTATTTTTCGGGGCGAGAATTTTCAAAAGTTCAAATGCCCGGGGGGGGGGGAGGGGGGAGAGTAAATTTGAAGCTTCGAATTGATCGACGCATAAGCATAATAGAAGCCTCAGTACCTGCTCTAGCCATTAATTGAATTTCGCATCAACGATGTTAAAGCCTTGTAATTGAGCCTTTATGTCTCGTGTACACCACGAAAGGGATATGCACACGCCCGACGCGATGGTATATAGCAAACCTCAAGAAACCACACCTGATATTTAAGCGACATTTGGTTTGTCACGTATTCCTCTAAATAACATTTGCGTTTCACGGCTGTTCGAGATCAGTGGAGGCGCTTAATTGCCGCTCAGATCGAAAAAAAAAAAAGCGGAAAAAATTTTTAAAAAAAGCATTTGAATTTTTGACGAAAACCGAAAAAGCAAATGCTAAACCACGTAAAATCCGCAAACTGAAATGAACAATCCGATCCGCTCCGGCCGGTCCGATTCAGATTTTGTCGACACCGTATCGTTCACATCTTACAAGGTCATACTAGGCTTTTAAGGTCATTTTTGAAATCACTCAAGGTCATTTTAGGTCATTTTAGGTCATTCCTTAGGTCATAAATTTGTATTTACCGTACCATTTATCTTAAGCTTGCAAGGATTTAATTCAAATAAATGACTACCTGCGATAAGCAAAATTATATCAGAGTTGATGAAAATGTTTCTCAAAACGGCAGGCAAAATAAACTCTACTAAGCGTAATTGCGCATGTCTTAGTTAAAGCAGGAGCGCCTGTTTAAATTCAATTAGTGAGTAAAAATCATCCCGTTGCAACAATTTCGCTTCAACATCGTTAAGTTTGTATTAAGAAGGAAGATATTTCCAAATTACTAGGAAACGATCTGAACGAAAGGTGTATTTAAACCGTTTTCTTTTGATCGGCGAATTGATCTAGGAGCTCTTAGGACCAGGTCCCAAACATAGCTAGATCATTACGGGCTGATATATTTTTTCCTCGACAAAGACATTATCTCTATTTTTTTATTAGTGAAATCTGTTCGCCTATGAACAAACATTGGTCATAATTAATGGTAACGTTTGAATCGAGGCAACACTGGAGATATTAGGTTATTAAGTTGGGGTAAATTTTGTTATTGTTCAAGGCGGCCTGAAACGACCTTACAACTTTGAGATAAAATTTTGTTAACACTAGATATTTGCCATATTTTTAAAAGGAGGGGAAAATATTTTTATGAATATCATGAAATGTTAAGGAATCTTTACGATAGAACTCGAGTTGAAGTCAAAGATCACCCTCGATCCGCCATATTGGTGGGCAAGTACGGGCAGACCAGGTGTGATTTGCAGTTTTTTCGGTAAGCAAAAATAATCGGAACTTTTTTGTATCAATTTCTCAATTAGGACCCTAAAACAGGACCACGCCAAATTTCAGCCAAATCGGTGAAATGAAATGGCCGACGAAAGTTCGAAAGTTACAGACCATCGAACCTAAATGGAATCTTTTAGATGATTTTTTCGTGAACTGTATTGTTTAAAACTCCTGTTTCACACTTAAAGTGGACTGCTTCGTCAGCTTAGCTTCAGCTTCCGTTTTGTTGACATTCATTATTTTTTTTTTAGTTCCCTCAATTCCCCGCTTCCTACAATACCCCTTAAAACTATGTGAAGGCTCCTTCTCTTACCTGGTTTATGCTATTGATTCCTACTTGATATCTTTCCATTTTACAATGCTGATTGTTCCATAAATAAATAAATGAATAGAAAAAAGTAATAATAACAATAATAAAAAAAACGGTAAAACAAATTTATGATATGCACTATTTTTGAAAATTTCAGAATGTTCGTTGGTGGTGAAAACATCTCTACGAATAGCTAAAAATATTCGTTTCTTTATGATATGAAATTATTTAGCAAAATGTTGAAGCATTTCTTGATTTTGCTCATAACAGGTAATAATATTAATAAAGTTAGGGACAAGGATGGCAACTAGGGTTTGCACCAGAATTTGAAAGACTATCTAAATCAGTTTTATCATTAACTAAGAAAATTCGTCCGCTTACTGGGAATCGATGGTTGCGAGAGGCTGGGGTCAAATGAGTCTGGATTCAAAGTTTGTTAAGGTTCAAATGGTTTCTTTATTTGGAAAAAACCTATTCTTTTTTATGGATAATAGCTTCTACACTTTTCAGTTTGTTTCCTTGAAATCGATGTTCAAAAATGCCCAATAAACTGTAATCAAACTGTGTTTGTTTTTCTAACAATCAAGGCTACCATAGTAACAATACAGCTCCAAGGAGACAGGTTTGTTGCTCTATCTGCTTTTAACTCGAAAGCAATATAAATAACCTCTTTAATAATAAAAGTGATCAAAACAAATTAAGAAACATGAGCACATTATTTTGACAAAATTTATATTTTTCGAGGGAAAACACGAAGTAATGTAAATTCATTGAAGGTATGCCAAAAGACTACCACTAATAGAAAGAGAAGTCAACTGATTCTCCTCAAAGATTTCATTTGCAGAGAAATATTCCTTCAATATTTTTTGTACGGTCATTTTTTAACGTGTGCGCCACCACGATGTTGAAGTAACTTTCTATAAACGGAAACACATTTTAATTTTCTATGGCACTCTATGATAATTGAAAACCCACCTTTTTATTTCTTTTTTTGTCTTCCTAATCGTTACAAAATCGGAATATAATGGACTTACTTCATCAAATTCGTTCGTTAGAGCTTCTTATCGATAAGTGAACCTATGCTTGTAGAGTCCGAAAGAGGTGCTTGTTTTGATAATTAAATTGGTAAAAAAAAGCTAAGGGCTTACGAAGTAGGACTTCTCCCTCCTTAGACTAAAAATGATCACAATAATAATAAAAATAATAATAATAATTACAAGAAAAAGTCAGCAATTTCTACCTCAACATCATTCCAGTTTTTGATAATGAAGATAAAAAGGCAGACCGTGTATTAGTGTATATCAAGTGAAAAGTTTGAAAATTGTGTAGATATCAAAGCTAATTTGAACTTGTGAAAATGAATTTCTACTGATTCATTGCCTCTAATTGCCCTTATTGCCAGACGAGAGCAGTGAATAATGGAGAAGGAACATGATTCACAGGAAGTTCTTACCAGAGAACTAAAATAAACATTGTTAAGGTAATTCAACAAAGCATCACAATCCCAGCTGTTGTACATATCTTTCAGCGAAAAAAAGGGGAAGACGGAAATATTCACAGAAATATGGATATGAAAGGTGTCGCGGAGGTGAATTGGCTGACTTAGCTTGTAACAAGGCTCCATGATAATCAAAACTTATCCATCACGAATATCATGACACACAGGAAGTTCTTAACACCACCAAAATAAACAGTGGTTACATGATAATTTGGCAAAGTTTCACAATGCCAGCTGTTGTGCATGTGTAAAAGCGATAACCTAGGAAACCTTCGAATGAATTCTTCATTTTCACAAACTAGGTTTACATCTATCCATTTCGTTAACGCACGCATTTTCAACGAGGAGCCAACTTAGTCAATTACATTATGACATAGAACTTTTGCGAGCTTTGCCGGTCTAAACGTCTTATCGATTTTGTTATAATCAAAACTTATCCATCACGAATATCATGACACACAGGAAGTTCTTAGCACCACCAAAATAAACAGTGGTTGCATGATAATTTGACAAAGTTTCACAATGCCAGCTGATGTGTAAAAGCGATAACCCAGGAAACCATCAAATGAATTCTTCATTTTCACAAACTAGGCTTACATCTATCCATTTAGTTAACGCACGCATTTTCAACGACGAGCCAATTTATTCAGTTACATTATGACATAGAACTTTTGCGAGCTTTACCGGTCTAAACGTCTTATCGATTTTGTTATGAATATAAAATTGTAGGAAGGTTCATGACCTAAAACAATTTTTTAGGTCCAATTTATCCTAATTCAGCACAAACGGTTTAAATATCAGTGCGCTTATCATTTACCAAATTTGGTTTATCATTCCTAAAATGGGAGAACAGTATGGATATGTAAGATTTCGTGGAGGTGAATTTGCTGACGTGTTACACCGCTGCATAATCATAACTGTTATATATGAATTTTTCATGTTGCATGTCAGGCCTCAAAATGATGTGACAAAACTTAATTCTGGCAATTGACAGGCAAATTATTGCTGAACCGAGCAGCATTCTAAACAAACATTTTTATTGGCAGAAACTAAGGCACAACAGCTGACATGCAAAATAATTTGACTACTATTGGTTTAACCAGCGACAGCCTAATTTCCATTGTTTCAAACTTCCCGTGTCATGATATGTAATATTAAGTAAAGAATTCGTTTCTTGACCAGAATTTTTCTAATCGTTTTCTGTATCATGTATTCTGTTTTTGTATCCCTTCTCTTATTGGAGCTCTGCTTCATGATACAAAGGGCTGTCGGATCACAAGGTTAGTTTCAGTATGACTTACATCCAATTTTTGTTTACCTTTGGTTCGAGTATTGCTTTTTTTTTTTTTTTTTGGGAAACGTTTTATTTAATAATAAGAATTCGTCATTAAGATAGAAAATTAGCTTTATCCACCTATAGTAAATGAAGAATTGTCGTTAAAATATTCAGTTATCAACGCACAGATAGTTCTTTGAAGAAATATGACATTTTCGTGTACGAATGTGCATTAATTAAGTAATCCTAATAAGTTGGGCTAAGAGTCGGTATCTTTCAACTGATGGTTTTTAAAGGGTTGAGTGAAAAAGCTATTGACAAAGTCAATTTAGCTGAATACAGAGAAGAAAATGAATGATGATTAATACCTGAAGTTGATCTTGAGTGCCCACAGAAATTACACGATAGTCAAAATTTGTATTTCTCAAGATACGCTTTAAAATTATTATGAGAAAAAAAACAGGAAAGAAATACAAAGTAAGCATCGCAAAGGCTAAAAAACTAGTTCTAACATTGTCGTATGAAATAAAATGCTATGACTCATTTCTTCGGAGAAAGTTCTTATTGCATCGTTGATTTCCTGTTTTTCTGAGATTGTCACGCAATGGTAAGCGAGCTAAATTAAAATCGAAAATATTTATTTACTAACAAAGTTTACTGACAAAGTTTACTGACAAACTTTGCTGGTGATTCATGACCTAAGAACAATAGCAATTTAATGACTCACTCCAAAAATCTTTATAGCATTGCGTTTTGGGAAAAACATATTAATAGGTCGCATTTCCACGCACTTTCTTGCGCCCCAGTTTTGAACAACACTTTGCTTGCACTGTCTGCTGAATGTTATTTTTCATCAATATTCTCATCCTTGTTTCAGTTTGCTCAGTCCTTTCTTATTTTCGTATTTTCTCAAAATAAGATTTTTTTTACTCTAATGGTTAAAATTTGTCAGTATTTTCGTCTAATTTGTTGTGTCGTTTATCTTTTAACAATTAGCCCCATTAAGACCCTCTTGTAAGAAATTCTTTCAACTTTCCTCAATGTGCCTCAGATTAAAAGCTATTTAGAATATCATGTTTACTAATTGTACTGTGCAGCCCGCAGAAGCTGAAAAAAAATCGCTTCTCAATACGCAAATACCTAAACGGTCTTTAAAAGCATTCAATTTCTTATTTACCTTCGAACATAGTGATGCTGGTTAACAAACAGAGCGGGTAGGTCCATGCCAAAATTAAAGCAGCCGCCTGTTCAGAGCTGTTTTCCTCGAAATTGCATCAATGTTTTCTGTGCAGTAGCATAGACGTTGAACGTCCAATGTAGTTGAGCAAATCAAATGTGGTGTAGATTGCATCAAAAGATAGAGAAGAAGCTAGTTAAATTTGTGCCTGGTTCTATATTTAATTTATTAAAATAGGCGCATGTGGCAACACGAGGAATAGCTTCCCTTTACTGTAACTATACAATAATGATTTTCATGTACTCAAAGTCGTTTAAAATGTTATTGTTTACATTTATAACAAGCCGGCCAAAACACGTTCGGCAGCATATCAAATATTTCGACGCACGGGTGGGTGGAAATGCTGTACATGTAAGAGTAAGAACTGGAACTTGACTCCAGTCTTATATGCCTGGAGTTCCCACTCTTAACGGATGACCACCATAGCTCCTCCCGTAAATCATCGATAATGTCTTCCAATTTCCGTTTGATCTTCATATTATAACTATAATTTTAAGATTATAAGTTTTTTTTTCATTTCCGCCATAACGTATAACTTTGTTTGCTAGTAGGTCTCAGTGGGGTGATGGCTTTCATAACTAACGGTAAAAATTTTGGCTTTATTAAGGCTACCATTTAATTTCTTTCCGCCAAGTCTAAAACATTGAACTTTTACAGTTAGCTTTGTTTACGACTGACGGTAAACATTTGTCAGTTCTACGCCCAACAGCTGCATTAATTTGCGGCTAACTAATCGACCAAGCGACTAATTCGATTATTTGAACCATTCTAAAAAAGGATTCTGATTGGCTTATTGTAGCGTGCTTAGTGAGAGTAGAGAGCATGCTGACGACACTGTTGTTCGCTTTTGACATAAACTTTGTTTTGACTGATTGTAATGCGTGGGGAATTTAACAGATTCTTTACCATAAAATAAATAGAGAAGCCTTGACTGTGCTCTGCTCTATTTTAAAGTAGGAAGAAACACGAGACGTAGTCAAGTGTTTCTCCCTACACTTTTTCCATGCTCTAGCCGCTTCCTGAGTGCTTAATAATAGAACAGAGCGCAGTCAAGGCTTCTCTATTTGTTAAACAGTAGCTGAAAATTATGGAGTATGAATATATTGACACACAGGAAGTTCTTACCAGTACCAAAGTAAACAATGTTTGTATGATAATTTAACAAAGATTCAAAATGCCAGCTGTTGTGCATGTGTAGAAGTGAAAAATTAGTAAGTCATCAAATAAATTCTTCATTTCCACGAACTAGCTTTACATATCTGCAATTCTTTAACGCGCGGTTTTTTAACAAAGAACCAATTTAGTCAATAATATTATGATACAGAAATTTTGAGAGCTTTTCCGGTCTAAACGTCTGCTCGATTTTGTTTGGAATGCAAAATTGTAGGAGAGTCCGGTGACCTATATTTTTGGAGACCACCTCGTTTTAACCAATTCTTTTATGTCCAATTTATCTTAATTCAGCACAAACGGTTTGAATATCAGCGTGCGTATCATTAAGGAAATTCCATTTACCTTTTACCCTGCGACAGTATGGATATGAAAAGTTTCGTGGAAGTGAATTGGCTATCGTGTAACACGGCTGCATAATTACAACTGTTATTTATCGGCTTTTTTTATGATAGCATGTCACTTGGCAGAATTAATGTGACAAACTTTTTTTAAGGCAATTGACAGGCAAATTATTGCTGAACTGAGCAGCATTTTAAACAAACATTTGTACATGTATAAAGTAACACAGAACAGTTGACGTACGAAACAGTTTGACACCCAATGGTTTAACCGGCGACAGCCTAATTTCTACTGTTTCAGGCAAACGTTTAAATGGCCAGAACTTTTCTAATCGTGCTCCGTATCATGTATTCTGTTTCTGTCTCCCTTTTTTTATTGGAGCTCTGCTTTATGATACTTAAGGCTGTCAGGTCACAAGGTTCATTTCAGTATGACCCATATCCAATTCATGTTTACCTTTGGTTTGAGTTATCGTTACATTTTGGGAAACTTTATATTCAAATTTGAAGAATTCTTCATTAGGTCAGAGAATTAGCTTTATCCACGTATATTTACTGAAGAAATGTTAAAATTTGGGAGACTTGGGAGAAAGTTATGCAAACCCGAGACACTGTCGAGAGTTTGTATATCTTTTTTCCTTTAAAACACTCTACAAGATAGAAATAAAATAGATGAAGAAAAAAAAATTTCTAACACAAAAAAAAGTCTAACACAATTGAAAATGAAATATCACTTACCACATTCTCCGTAATTCTTAACATATCATCAAAAGCAATAGTGTTACGTTTAATGTATTTATTATTTCCATTTCAAAGAAGTCTGCATCGCAGACCAGTGTCGCAATTTGGAGTTTGGGCCTGAGAAAGCATTTGAAGGGAAACGCCTTGTAAACCACACAATTCGCACCGTGGAAATAACAGTTTCCAGGTTCTGTGAAAACTTGTGTTATATGGAGCCCGACTGCGTCAGCATTAATCTTTATACAAGGGGAGATGGAAATGGAAACTATAAATGTGAACTGAACAATGCTACCCATGAAGGACACGAAGAAAAGTTGATAGAAGAAGAGATGTATTCTTATCACGCAGCTGAGGTAAATATAAGTTTCGATTTAAGATTCACATTGGTTTATTTTGTTTTTCTTTTCAAAACTCTTAGTCTCATGTTCACCTTAACTTAGGAACTTGAGTTGTTTTCACTCTTTCAAGACATTAGCGGTAATATTGTGTCTGTGCTCCTCACCAAAATCTCTTCAAAGACAAAGTATTTTAAAGTTATTGGAGAAATATAGAAATGGAAGGACAACTATGATGACAAGGGTAACGATGACGATATTGATGATGGTAGCGGTGCAGTTGATTATTGAATGTTGAAAATGATTATAATGATGACAATGATAATGACAATGACAACGGTTTGTTTTTTTTCTGTCAGAGCAATTGTGTACAAAATCCTTGTAAGAACAATGCTACTTGTCAGAGTGGATTTACAAAGAAAGGTTATCGGTGTCTTTGTACCGCTGGATTTGAGGGTCCGATTTGCGAAGGAGGTAACCACAACTTCAGTGTTGATATCTCGAGGCCTTCAGAAGTTTAACAACACGGAAAAACTTTACTGCGTTGCTTGTTAATTGGGTCATGAAGAATAAAAGAGCTTTTACTATCCTCATGTAGCTTAAAGCTCTCTTACTAGTCATTAAGAACCGAAGGACAACAGGCTTTTGTCGTAGTTTCTTCACCAACACAGCTCAATGACGAATTTTTTTTTGTTGTTTTTTTTTTTGTCATTTCATTTCGTCTTCTCCCTTCTCCTTATTCGTCTTCATCTATCTTCTTCAGAGCTGCACTGAAAGTGGAAAGAAACAATAGTAAAATACATGAACCACAAGCAAAAGTAGAACTTTCCGGATTAAAAAGGAGGGAATATATGACTTTATCGCGGCTCATTAGTACGGCTTGTGACTAACAAGGTGGCTGTTGATCGATTCATTTTGAATACATTTATTTCAGTCTGTATAGACAAAAATAATGTGTAGTCGTCATGAGAATACAAAAAGTACGTTTCGCAGGCTACACAAATGCAGCTCTGGTGCGTTTTGCAACAATACCAAAGGTTCATACAATTGCACATGCAAACATGGATTCACGGGAAATGGACGAGAATGTAAAGGTAGTTGTTAGATCTATTAACAACTATGTGGTGTTACAATTGCAAATTATCCACAAAGGGATGGTAACTTACATCTCGATCCTCTTAGCAAGAAAATGTATAGTGAAACTCAACGCGGGCAGAGTTATGTATGGGCGAGAGCACATTGAAAAAATTTTTTTTTTGA